>NC_044398.1:1360234-1662336 GCF_006542625.1 Nomascus leucogenys
GATAGCTAATCACAGATCACCATAACAGATATAGTAATGAGAAAGTTATGAAATATTACAAGAATTACCATAATGTGACACAGAGACATAAAGTGAGCACATGCTGTTGGACAGATGACACTGATGCACCTGCTTGACAGGGTTAACACAAACCTTCAAGTTGTAAAAACTGAAGTATCTGCGAGGCATTAAAAAGTGAAATTCCATAAAGCAAGGCGTGCCTGCATTCCACATCTCATCCTGAAGAGCACGAAGCTGCTCACAAGAAGAACCCCCAAAATAATACGTTGGTAAGTTGGAACTAGGAAATTCCAAATTAAAAAAAAAGTGATCATAAATAATAAGAAGGAAAACACAATGGTGACCATAGATTCTAAACTAGAGATTCAAAATGTGAGTTTCAAACTCTGAGTTTCCTGGCTTCCAAAATGAAAAGCGAAGCACAGTGGAGGACATAATTCTCGACATAAAAAAATCAAGTCACACTGAATAATTCGTGTTAACCCTGTCAAGCAGGTACATCATTTATCATCACGGACGGGGCCATGCTAGCCCCAAACCTCAGTGGTCCATCACAACAAATGCTTGTTTCTTATCCCATAAATAGGCTGCAGGTGGAGCAGATCTCCAGGACAATGCACTGTAGTGACTCGGGGGATCAAGTCACCTCCACCCTATAAATTACCATTCCAACCCTAGGCCTCTGTGTTGCCTGTGGGAGGAGGAGAGAGTGACTAGATATGTCACTTCTGCTTAAAGCTCATTGGCCAGGACTATTCACACAATCGTACATAACTACAGGGGGCCAAAAGATGTAGTATTTGGTCACCTTACCACCTGTGCCACAGACACAGGTGTGCACACCTTCTCCTAAAGCTGAATTCTCAAAGAACTCTTTTACATAGAACTTTATACAAGGCAGAATAACGGAGGAATAAACATTGTATTAGGTAAATTCAGAGAGAGATGCTCTGAATGAGTCCTCAGAAGCTCAGAACAAATTCATTTAGAGTGATTAGGGAAGACTTTATTGAAAGAAGCTGGACCTAAAGTGGGTTTTATTTTTATTTTATTTCAGTAGGTTTTTGGGGGACAGGTGGTGTTTGGTGACAGGAATAAGTTCATTAGTGGTGATTTCTGAGATTTTGGTGCATCCATCACCCAAGCAGTGTACACTGTACCCAATGTGTAGTCTTTTATCCCTCACCCACCTCCCACTTCATCCGAGTCCCCAAAGCCCACCATATCATTCTTATGCCTTTGTGTCCTCATAGCTTAGCTCCCACTTATGAGTGACAACATACAATATTTGGTTTTCCATTCCTGAGTTACTTCACTTAGAATAATTGTCTCCAGGCAAAGTGGGTTTTAAAGGATGATGAGAAATTTGGAACATATGGGGAGGCTGTGGGAGAAGGAGATCATACCTCTCGAAGCAGTGGCAGAATGTACCTATTCTCTCCTGAGAAGATGAAATGGTCTGGTTTGCCTGGTGCCCTCAGCGAATCTTCAGGAAATCAGGTGGGAATCACGGGTGGTGACCACTTTGCAGAGGGTCGCGGGATTTGTGTCTGGCTCAGCAAGTATTTGGGAGCAGAAACTCCCTGCTGCTATCATTGCTAAATCTTCTACTTAGCGGAGCTGCTGAGGAGGGCTTTCCAAAAAGTCTTTAATCATGTTTTGAGTCATTATAAAAACTCAGAAACCATACAGTTTTTCCTTTTCTTCTTTCTTCAGACACATGCCGTAGCAGTAAGAGATGTATCCTTAAATATTTCCTTAGAAAAAATTAATGGAGTGAATTAAAAGAGACCTTCTTTCAAGCTGTTCCAAATGAACTCATTTCACAGCCTTTATCATGCCTTCCTTGCCTTTTGGGAAATTTATTTAAGTTATTAAAAAAATTCCCTAAAATTCTCAGCTGAAAAATTGGCTTCTGTTTTTTCTACAAAGCTAACTCACCTGATTTGTCAGAGCAGCTTGAAAATGAAGTGCTAACTGGTGGGTTTTATTGAAAGGAAACCAAGTGGAACAACATATGTATTTTCTTAGGAAACTCAAAAAACTCACAGTCATGTGGCGTTCCTTGGGGTGAATTCTTTGTTATGAATTACAACCTGCTTACTGATGAGTTGTTAATAAAAAGTAGGCCTGCTGGGCCATTATTTTTTTCCACACAGTACACACAGTTTAGTTTTCCTTCTTTCCTTTTCTTTTTTTTAAAGTTTTCATTAATGCACTGAGTGTGAATAAATCTGTTTCTAATTTGTAATTGTTTTCCCTTCATCTAGACAATAATTTATCGCCAAATCTAACACTTGTCCATTATTAACATCCCCCAACAGGAAAATGTTTTAATTTTTCTTTCCTTCTTTTTTTTTTTTTTTTTGCCTTCCTTTCTGTTTTTTTTTTTTTTTTTTTTTTAACATGAAACGTGAGACCAAAAAATTGCAGGATAGCAGGATCTTGTTTGTGGAGATGACATCCAACTTGGTGTTTGGGGGACACCTGAGGTGACCCAGGCGCCTGTGGGCCTGTCCACATTGCATGGACAGAAAGGCTGGTCAGCTGCAGTTGTTTGGAGCTGAGAAAATAGGCTCAGGGAAAACTGTTGAGGAAAACTAGAAACAGATGCTAACCTGAGATGGCAGGACAACTTTATTTAGCATGGCAGTTTTAATTAATTAATTTATTTTACATGTGCGTCTGGTCACACTGGGGAGTCTCTATGCATACTCGTTATTATGCTGTTAATAGTGTATCTGATTTGCCAAGGAATATTAGCAATTAAGTTCACTATGTATTCAAGTACATTCATATTTTAGTGGGCCTTTGTGAGGCATGTTAGTGGTTAGGGTTTTATTTGGAAAGGGGATAGAAGCTGATGTTTGAAGTTCTAGTAGTGTGGAAAATGTGTGTCTACCAATTAAGGATTTAAGTGGTTCTACTCCCCCTACCTCCAGAACATGCTAAGTTGTCAATAAACAGCCAGTGGGATGCTAATACATTGCTGTGGATGTGTTCCTGGTTTTAGGAATGTTTGGGATTGTTGTATTGCTCCTTCATGAACACATGGATGACAGATCCATCTTTATTGTCATTGGTGGTATGAGTGTGGGTCTACGGATAGGTTTTGGATGCTTAATTTATTAGTTCATGCCTCTTTTTCGTCAATGTCTCCACTGATACCTAAAGTTATTTTTTAAAAATCATTTTACGGAAAAGATACAATTTGAGATGGAAGATGTATTTTGCACAAAAAAACTCAATATATTTTATCTTCCTGCTTCTGATGAATATAATTTTTATCATTCTGAATTTTGTCTGGGTCTTAAATTTCTAAAACTTTGTGATTACCATGGTGATTCCCCATGAGTTGCCAGGGATCCTTCTTTGGGACAGGAGGA
Source organism: Nomascus leucogenys (assembly GCF_006542625.1). NCBI lineage: Eukaryota > Metazoa > Chordata > Mammalia > Primates > Hylobatidae > Nomascus > Nomascus leucogenys. The sequence continues at coordinate 1,363,642 of NC_044398.1, forward strand.
TTCTTGCTTGAATCAGCAGCTAATTTTGCAGAATTGTCAAGCTTAGCTAATTTGGGTTGTCACCCGGAAATCCAAGCGGTCTTATTGCCCATCAGATTCAGCTTATCCCACCAGTGGGGGCTCATTCCTATTTGTGCAAAGTACACATTGTATGCTCCAAATGCACTGGTTGTTCTGACACATGAATTGAATCCACGTAGAAGCTGGCACTAGGGAATATTGCATTGGTGAGCAGTGCTACCAGTTATGTAGTTGCTGACCTAAAAGCCCTAAATTACCATGGAAGTAATGAGAATTATATTGAAGTGTTTCCTAATACGAAAAATGTGTGTGTATGTAAACTACACTCTTTTAGGTATATGTTATGATCATGTGTTATGATCCCACACCTATCATCTAGATGGCCTGAGCCTCTCAGAAAATAAGGACACTGTACCATTAAAAATAGGTGCAGACACTGCTTTGATCTGAGCTTAAGGAATATGGGTTTCCATTGCAAAGCAGGATGTTTCCAAGTTCGAAGTATCACATGTGAGACTCTGTTTGCCTCTGCTCGTGCCACAGAAGGCAGCACTACCATCACTAAGCCAGTCCTGCTCGTGGCAGCATCCTGGGAGATGAGAACCAGCTAGTGCAGTGTGAGATGAGAGCGCAGAGAGGAGAAGTGGAAAGGACCTGGGGACTGTAAACCAAGGACATTGACACCATTGCCACAGGATTTCATGTTTTCCACCCTTGACATAAACATCTACAAAAAATCCCATACATTTTCATTCAGTTAGTAACTGTCAATTCGGGACCCACTATCTGCCGAACCCTATTCAAGCTGATTTTTTTTTTCGCCTGGACATTACAGTTCTGCATAAACAAAAAACATATCATGATGATTATGACCAGAATGTCATAGCCATTACAGGGAGAATACGCTACGGCCAGTGCACTAAGACTCTGACTTATCTCTAAAGGCTGAAAAGAAAAGAGCATGGGCTTTGGAATCAGACTGACTGACTGTGTAATAATAAACAGGATATTTAATCTCTCTGAGCCTCATAGAGAACTCATCTGCAGATATTCTTGCCCCAGGTTTTGTGAGGGTTAAACAAGATAATGAATATAAAGCACATATAAAGGGTAAGAATTTAAGCAAACAGGCAAGAAAATTGGTTTCCTTCCTCCCTTACTCTTCCATGGAAAATAATTGTTAAGGATTCAGGTTTAGATCATATTTCCTTCTGCTAACATGTAGCCACATGTTGATGGATTCTTCAAGTCTCTGGTCCAGACAGCAGATGGATCAGGGAAGGACGTTTTCCTAGCTACCAAAGAACGTTGAAACCTGTTGGAATAAGAACACATGTCCTCTAAAGTCAGTGGGGTCCTAGTATGGAGACTAAATGAATCTGCCCTCTTTTGTTGTTGTTTACTTTAAGTTCTGGGGTACATGTGCAGAACATGCAGGTTTGTTACATAGGTATAGGTGTGCCATGGTGGTTTGCTGCACCTATTGACTCATCCTCTAGGTTCCCTCCCCTCGCCCCCCACCCACCAACAGGCCCCAGTGTGTATTGTTGCCATCCCTGTGTCCGTGTGTTCTCATTGTTCAACTCCCGCTTATGAGTGAGAACATGTGGTGGTTGGTTTTCTATTCCTGTGTTAGTGTGCTGAGAATGATGGTTTCCAGCTTCATCCATGTCCCTACAAATGACATGATCTCATGCCTTCTTATGGCTGCATAGTATTCCATGGTGTATATGTGCCACATTTTCTTTAGTCTATCATTGATGGGCATTTGGGTTCGTTCCATACTATACTACAAGGCTACAGTAATCTCGCCGCTTTTTAAACACAAATTCACATGAAGAAATTGAGCAGCCAATTATTGCAGGAACATACAGATGGTTGTTAAACCTCACATCCCTTTTAAAGATGAAAACATATTACAGATTATAAAGGTGAAACAGAGAAAGACTGGTGGCAGCCATGAAGTCTGTTGATCAGAGATTCAAGTTCAAATGAGAGACTTTTACTTTGAGTGAAGGGGTGAACGGGCCTCATGTGCTATGTTTCCAGCTTCCCAAGCAACTGTCTCCTGCAATTCCTTCCCTGGAAGCTTATTTAAATAGTCTCTGCTTCCTCACCACAGGGAACCTAGGTTGGAAAATCCTCCGTAGACACGATTTATATAAATAAATTTAAAAAATCAGTGCATGTGTGTTTGTGTGTGTGTTAAGCCACACTTAATTCTTTCCTTTTGTCCTGATTTTTAGGACTTAAGCCCAGAAACAATAAGAGCCTAGCACCTCACCATATGACCTCTTTTGTGTTTCCTTTTTTTTTTAACTTGTAAAAACGTCCTGATCCCTTGAGTCCAAAGCACTAACATGTCCCACACCTCCAGCCAGGCCTCTTGCTGGCTCATCAAGTCGGATTCTCCTAGAGAGTCCACTTGTTTGGCAGCATGTATTAGCTGATATCTGGATACTTTGTACCACCAGGGACTCTTTAAGTCCTGGAGTTCTTGTCGCAGTAGTGGTTTCCCTCCCAATCTCTGTGCGATAGTGTGTGTGTGAGCGTGTGTGTGTGTGTGTGTGTGTGTAAACTCAAGTTTTACTATCTCTCTCATCATCTCCAGAGGGAGTTCAGGCTTCCTGCTCTGTGTTTTTCACAAGTCTGGATATTTTCAGCCCCCACCATACGACTTTACACGTTCCTTGGTCTGGATATCAGTTGTGGATCTGGGAACATAATGATGCATCAGAGGACATTTCTCAGATAAATAAAAGTGATAAAACTCCCAGCATTTCCATCATGTTTTCATCAAGGGAAACTGCTGCCACTCTAGGTGTTCCTAGCTTATTTGCCCTTTGGTTCTGAGGGGGATGAAGGATGGGATGTAGGTGAGGTGATGTAGAATCTCTCAATAGGGTTGGAAATACTGTTTTTCATTGTGGGGCCAGATAAATGACTCAATCTTTAGACCTGGCAAACAAGCTGTGATTTTATTCTGGGCAAGGTTCTGAAGGTAACCAGGTTAAAAGTACAGTTTTCCCATTTATCGAGGAGGTTCAAGTCTACTGAGAAATCATTTCAGACCTCTTCTATCCAGAAGACTGTGATTTTTTATTTTGTATTTGGAGCTGCTAATGCAAAGAACAGGAGGGCCAACACTCAATGCCCAGGAAGAGAGCCTCCTGGCTCAAAAAGAAGGGCAATGCGATAGGCTAAATAATGGTCCTCCAAGGATATGCTCTTCCTAATCCTGAGAACGTGTGAATATTTACCTTAAATGATAAAGGGGACTTTTGCAGATGTGATTAAGTTAAGGATTTTGAGATGGAGAGATTCCCCTAAGTGATCTAGGTGGGCCCTAAGTGTAATCACAAGGATGATGATGGAAGCAGAGATTGGAATAATGCAGCCAGGAGGCAAAAAAGTGCCAGCAGCTTCTGGAAGAGGCAAAGAACACAGACTGTCCTAGAACCTCTTGTTCATCTCTGGCTGTGTATATTCTCTTGCAGTTTCTGATGGTTCAGCACAGTCCATATTACAGTAGCATTGCTTCTCAAGGCCATGAGTTTCATGTTGGAAATATCCCAAGATTATTTGTGTTTTGGTTTTTTCCTTCATTGGGAGAAATTGACAGAGCATAGATTTATAGAACCTATGTTCTCCCTTGAAGTTTACTTGTACAAAGGAATTCGCATTGGTTCACAGTTTCCTTCCCATAATGCCCAGAGAAGCACTCCATCCAAATATGGACTGCTGTCTGACTTAAATGCAGCCCGAGCTCACAAGGACCCTCTCACCACCTGCAGTTGCGGCCAGGCAGTAGAGGCACGTTCCATCCTACTGCCAAACAAGTAGCTCCCACGGGTCACTCTGAGACTGCAGAGGCAGAGTGGAGATTGTCTTCCAGGTGCTGAAATGCTCACATTGGCAGCTGGTGGGTAGGTAAAGGTCTTCCCTCTCTTTGCTTGCTTTCATGACATCAACCTCATGCTCACCTGTGGTTCACGAACTGAGGAAAGTGTGTTGCCATGCTCTAGGTGGTAAAGGAAAGGATTGAGGATAATTAGCATGGGAAAAGGTAAAACTAGTCTAGAAAATTCTTCAAAAGTAGAAGCCAACTTGAGCCAAGAAACAGGACCTGAATGAGGACTATTTTATGAGAAGGTTTAACCAAAACAGGAACTTGATTCCAAGGCAATTCTTGTGAAAGGGATTTATTAGGAAGTGTTCCTAGGGAAAGTTCATAGGGGAATAAAGGGGAAAGCATGATTAGGAAAGGAAGAAGGCAAACAAAGGTGCAGGATTAAGGAAAGTCTCTGGGAGAGAAATTGTATGTTATATATTTCTGTGTAACAAATTGCCCAAGCATAGTGGCTTAAGACAACAATAAATATTTATTATGCCTCTGAGTGTATGTGGATTAATATTTCGTGAGTGGCTTGACTGGGTATCTCTCCCTGGAGGTCTCTCAAGTTGTTGCACTTGAGATGTCAGCTGGGGCTGCAGTCATTTGAAGGCTTATCTGGGGCAGGAGGATCCACCTCCAAGGTGACTCACTCACATGGATGGTGAGTTAGTGCTGGCTGTTGTCAGAAGACCTCATTCCTCTCCACATGGACCTCTCCCAGGACTGCTTGAGTGTCCTCATGATGTGGCTGCTGTTTTCTCCAGAACGTGTAGTCCAAGAGAGAGTGCCAGACAAAACCCATTCTTTATATGACCTAGCCTTGAAAGTCACATAGCATTGCTCCTCATCTTCTATTCTTTAAAAGTGAATCACCAAGTCTGGCCTACATATAAGGAGAAGAAAAATTAGCTTCCACCTTTTTAAGGGAGGAGCATCAAATAATTTGTGGACATATTTTAAAACCACTACAGTGACTTTTGCTCAGTCCTGCAGGGAAGCTCTACAGACAACACAGTTTACCACTCAGAGTAGTTTCCATCAGGGGCAAGGGAGCTGGGGTATTTATACTTCACACCTGCTTGTCATTGATTAAGCCTGTCTGCAGTGGGAGAGGCATAAATTCACATGCTCCCTGCCTTTCCAACCAAGTGTAAGCCTGAGAGCAGCCCTTCAACAAGTGACACAGTTGTTAGCTATTGAGAGTAATCACAAATTGGAAGGTTCTGAGAGAGCAAACACACACACACAACATGCACACACACAACATGCACACACACACGGCAAAGGGATCTGAGGAGACAAGAGGCAGAGCGCTGACAGAGTCTGCTACAACCAAACAGCTGAGTATCTAATTCAGCATGATAAACAGAATCTTATTCACTGAGTGGTTTCTCTATTGTTCATTTATTCTATTGTATTATTTTCAAGGAGTAATTCAGTAATGTGGCTCCTTGGCCTCCAGTTGAATGGTGTTTAGTGGAGAGGCTGTGCTTGAAGTTCTCCAAACTCCTTTAAAGGGATCATCAGGTTCCAGGGATTCTGCTCTGCATTCCCCTTCATGTGCAATTTCATCTCTAAGCAGAATTCACTGTTGTCTTACAGAGCCTGGGAGCAGATGTCTGAAAAATATATAATGAAATCAAATAACAAAATGGAACTAGGCAGATGCTTCCCTGGAAGAGCAGGGGAAGGAGATGCTGGCCACCATGGGTTACTAATAACACTTTTTACTTTGATGGTGTCTTGCATCTGGGCCTCGAAGAGCTGCATGGCCATTTAAAGAATACAGTGAGTTATTTCCTTGGATAGAATCTTTAAATCCAATAGGTCTCTTGAAAATTTGGTGCTTTGAATGCTTTACTCTTTTTGGATTGTTCTCAAGGGAAAAATGATTTTGATTTATAAATTGTATGGAGGTTTTAAAAGTCAGCTATTAAAACAATAGATAGTGCTCTGTGTTTGCACCACTATGTGGAATTTATACTTTTTTCCATTTTCTGCTTCAAAACCGTCTTCATGAAATTATTTCAGTAAGTGATAGGACATTTCTGTTCAGTAGAGAAGGTATATTTACAGATCCTGCCCAAATTTCTAATAACCATTGGTTTTAGCCATTTAACTATCTGCTAATTCTTTTTCATGAAACACCAAATGACCAATTGCAGAGGACTGTTTTGGTTTTTCTCTGCTGTGATGGAAAAGGGTCATAGAAATGTGGTGGCCCTGGCAACAAGGAGCACAGGGCACTTTTAAACTGATATTTGGCTGCGAATAACTAAGGACTGAGTGTATGAGCTGATATGACTTTGAGCTACTTCTCCAGAGAAGTGAAGCATAGGAGAGAGACTCCACCTTCACGTGAAGCCAGAACCCAGTCTCCCATCCAAGGTGATGTCTGCTGGCACCAGCCATGCCTCCACCGACGCTGACCTCCTGTCACGGTTTGGCTGCCTGTAAAGAAACAGGAGAAACAATGGAGAAGAGACTTGGGCTGCATCTCATTAACTTGTCACATCTCTTCCTGGGCAGTGAACCTCCAGAATGTGTTTTGCCTACCCTGTGGTCACTGATTGTTTCATCACTGAGTCCTGAACCAAAAAGGGCAGCAGGATAACACAGCCCAGATCCAGGAAAAAAAAAAAAAAAGAGTTCTAATGCCAGGACTGAAACCACAGCAAAGGCTATGTCTCCGAGACCGGAGATTCACCTGCTGTCCTCTGCAGTCGCCTGCCTTGCTTTTCTCCGACTCAGCATGAGGGGTATTGCTCTGCCTTACAGGCCTACAGAGTGGCCTCACGAGGAATGTGTTTGCAGCTGTCAGGAAGCTGGTTGTGGCTGCATTACAGGTACTCTACAGCGGACAGTCTTTTCTGGCTCATGTTTGCTGTTTCTTTTTCTTTTTTTAAAATTGGGAAGCAGGAAGTTTTCCTCTCCTCGCAGTCCCCAAGCAGTCAGAATTACCAACTCTGTCCACCAGGCGGAAGCACGGACAGCACAGCTGCCGGGCTCTTCAGCAAGCTGCCTGGAGGAAACGCAACAGTGCCTTTCAGAAGGTCATTCGGTATCCATTCTCTCTCTCCCTTTTCTTCGAGAAAAGACGATTAAGAGGACGTGCTTTTGCAGGTTGTTTCAGCAGTGGGCCAGCTTCCTCCCAAATAGTCACTTCTTTACACAGGAAGTCAGATCTTCTGTGGAATGCCAATTAAATTTTTTTTAAGTGAGAAGGTATTTTCCACTCAAGTTTTATTATGGGATAATGAAAGAATTTGTAATTCCATTTGTAATCACGCCACTTTCCTTGAGACGTCCACAGACTTCTCAAGTTTTTCTCTTGAGGAGGAATATCTGCTCACCCCTTAATAATCCCTTTGATTTAGAGGGTTCATCCCTTTTCCTTGGTAAGTCCGGATCCATTGGGTTCCACAACATTTTGCCAAGCAGAATAGGGAGACGAAAGGAGGATGGATGACAGGGTCCTGGCCCTTGAGGGGTTGACTGTCTTCACAGGGAGTATTGAGGGATCAAAATAAATACAAAAGTTCATTTCGTTTATCTTGTGTAGCGTTCATTCCAGTTTTCTGTCTCATTGCTTTGACATCCAGTTCCAGTGTGCTTCCAAGGAGCCATGTGCACAATTTAATGTCAGCAAGTCAGCTCTGCTGGGCAAGTTCTAAAAACCAAATGTAGTTGTTTCCCTCATTTATTCCTCACAGCTGTGGTTCTCAGCTCCCTTTACTTTTCTCAATGTCTTCCACACTCCCAGCCCCTTGCCCTCCTGTTCAGCTGGGCATTCGGGGCTGCCTGGCCTCAGCTGTGTTCACCACCTTCCTTTCAACACTCACTTTGTCCTTAGCTTCCTGCAATCATTGCCTGGAACCCTCCCCCACCCAGTGACCTGAAACTGCCCTCACAGGGAAGATGTGGAAGTCCATCCTCAGCAAAGGCACTTGGCGCTCTCAGTTCTCACTCTACCCCTTGCCCTCATCCAGCCATCCAGAAATTGTCTCTTCCCATCTGGTTTCAGCAAATCTTCCATGAGTTTTCCTGATTCTCCTCTTCTAGGTCTCTTTATGGTACCCCTCTCTCTTATCGCTGAAAGGTAGACTCTTTTCAGTCTTAGAATCTCCCCCTGTGCCATCTCCCCTGGGACTCTGATCCACCTTCTATGATGCTTTTCATTCAGTCCATTTCAGCCTCCACCTTTTCAGCCCCATCCTAGCTGCCAAGATGCATTTCCATTTTAAATGTCTTCTGGGCATTTCCACATCACTGTCCCACATTCACTGTAAACCAGATACAGGTATATCTAACACCAAACTTGTTTCCTCCATGGGTCAGAAATAGTCAAAATTTCCTTGCTTGTACCAATTTTAATATAATTTCTTTCATCAATTTGAAAACCGACTGGTGTCTTTGCCTTCTTAACCACACCAACCTACCCACAAATACAATGGATTAACAGTACCATCAACATCACCTTCCTAATCTGTCTTGGAATATGTCAGCTGTGGTGTACTCGAAAGAGCCTCTCCCTTGAAATTGGGAGGATGAAGTTGGGATGTCTTGCCAGTTATGAGAAATGGAGCAAGTAACTTTTGCAATTCTGTCCCAGTTTCATAGAACAATAAAATCATAGCTTCCAGAGATGCCTCGAAGACATGTTCATCTTTCTTCATTCATGAATAAAAAGAACAAGCCCACGAAGTAAGTTATCTGAAGTCTCTGAGCAGAGACTCAACACTAGATGTTAAACTACCAGCCAGTGATCTTTCTTCTGATCCAAAGGATCTTTAGGAATCCCCATTAAAATAGAAATGTGGCTTAAGAAGGACCAACACAGGAAGTAATCACTGTTACCGAATACTGAGACCAGGTTTCTTCTACCCTCACCCTTTCCCTTCCCCACAGAATGAAGCAAAAGAAAGGCTTTTTTTTTTTATTTTTCTCAACTCATTTTAAGTTCTGGGGTACATGTGCAGGATGTGTGGGTTTGTTACACAGGTAAACATGTGCCATGATGGTTTGCTGCACAGATCACCCCACCACCTAAGCATTAAGCCCAGCATCCATTAGCTATTCTTCCTGATTCCCCCCCTCCCTTATCTTCCATCCACGACAGGCCCCAGTGTGTGTTGTTCCCCTCTCTGTGTGCTCATGTATTCTCATTGTTCAGCTCGCACTTATAAGTGAGAACATACAGTGTTTGGTTTTCTGTTCCTGTGTTACTTTGCTGAGGATAATGCCCCACAACTCCATCCATGTCTCTGCCAAGGACATAATCTCATTCCTTTTTGTGGCTGCATAGTATTCTATTGTGTATGTGTACCACAAATAATTCTATTATAAACATACGTGCACATATATGTTCATTGCAGCACTATTCACAATAGCAAAGACATGGAATCAACCCAAATGTCCATCAGTGATAGACTGGATAAAGAAAGGAAGGCCAATTTTGAAGCAGTAAAGAAAAGCAGCAGAACCTAGGAAAGGCAGGCTGAGAGCCTGTGTTAGGATTATTGGCATCCTTTCAATCTTTTTTCCATAACAGAGTGCCCTGAATTTCCACTGGCAGAACATCACGTGCACCCCCACCACCATGGGTTGGGTAGACATAACCCAACCCTCACCCCCACGGGCTGGGACTGCTGAGAACTGGATATGACCCTTGGAACTCCTGGCATCCACCGTGTGCTCGTGAAGGAAAATCTGCCAAACACTGAGCAAGTAGCAAGAAAGGAGGGCAGATGAGCAGAGGAGGAGAAATCACATCCTGATGAAATCATTTGAGTCCCTGGATGAATCCTGGAATGAAACTAACCCTACCCTTAAAACAAACATTCTTAAAGAAGAAATAAAGTAAAGGTTTCTAGTACTTACAGCCTAAAGGCTTATGGTTGATACGGTCTGGGAAGGGTAAGATGAAATATATATATGTCTCCTTTTATATATCTATGTATGTGTATATATATATATATGTATATATTATATATGTGTATGTGTGTATATATATACACACATATATACAAAGAGAGAGTGAGAGGCAGAGAGAGAGAGAAAGAGGCCCTAATCTTTTCCCACTGGTATGGTTTGGCTGCGCCCCCACCCAAATATCATCTTGAATTGCTGTTCCCATAATCCTTACGTGTCGTGGGAGGGACCTCATGGGGGGTGATTAGATTATGAGGGCGGTTTCCCCCATGCTGCCATTCTGGGTGATAGTGAGTAGGTTTTTGTAAGATCTGATGGTTTTATAAGGGGCCTTTCCCTGCTTTGCTCTGCACTTCTCTCTCCTGTCGCCATGCGAAGGATGTGTTTGCTTCCCCTTCCACCGTGATTTTGAGTTTCCTGAAGCCACCCTAGCATGTGGAACTGTGAGTCAATTAAACCTCTTTCCTTTATAAATTACCCAGTCTTGGGCAGTTCTTTATAGCAGCATGAGGACAAACTAATACATCCACCTAACTCAGCTGCTGGTCCATCTCCCTAGCCCAGGGTCTGGCCATGCTCCCAGACTGCTCTTAGAGATGAAATCCTTGAGAAGGAACCCCACCTGTCCTTCCAGTGACTGGGAAGAGAGAATGTAGTGTTCAGGTTGACCATTTAGACATCTAGCAAACTGTGATTCTCAAAGGACTTTATAGACTGTTGGAGAAAGCAGCTAGGGAAGAATGACAGTTAAATGGTGTAAATCATGGAAACATCACAGCTTGGCAATAAAAAAAAGGGCAGTTGTGCTCTGGCCTGGGGTAATCAGGGAACCATTTTGGAGAAAATGGAGTCAAAAGAAAGTTTTCCCACTATGCAGAGAGGCATGTAAAGGAAGATGAGATAAATGAGATGAGGAATGAACTATGATACATAGACTCCATGTTTCAGAATTTAGAATATATGCTTGATCTGACACTAGAAGGTTAAAATTTAAAAAACTTCCAAAACACATGCAAAAAGATAGCAAGGAGGGAATTGAGGCATGAGGTATGTCCTATCAGGGAGCTTCACCATTTGTGGCTTTTGGTGATGTAAGCAGATTTTTCAAGGGAGATATTAATGTAATAATTAATCTACTTTCTGTCTGGTGGTCTTTCATAGTAGCACTTTGAGAATGATACGGAAGTCTCCACTACATTTATAATATTCTGAAACTTGAACCACATGCTGAATCAATTGCTGTGTGAAGTTGAGCGTGTACTCAGAGCAAGGGAGGGGCTGCTTGTGTCTCACTATGCTAATTTTGCTCTATATAGGCTTCATCTCTTTTCTCTGGGATATAAAAACAGTCTACCTTCTGCACATATAACTGTGCTTTGCATCCAACAGCCATTTGTTGTAGCCCTGTGATCACCATTAGGGCTATTTGCCAGATATTTCTGGCTTCCAGGGACATGGGAGAATTACACTTTCTCTCTTCCTTTGAACTCAGGCATGGCCATGTGACCTGTTTTGGCTAATGAAATGCAAGTGGAAATAACATAGTGAAAGCATTAAAATCCAGTATGCAATGTGGATGCTTTTTTTTTTTTTCTTACCTCTGGCACAGTGACAGGCAATGGTCAGAATGGTGGCTATTCCGTCAGTCTGAGTTCCTGAGCAATTCTGATGAGGAACCTGCTTCCCCATCTAACTCCAGTGGATGTGGTAGCCTAGCAAGAAATAAACCTTTGTTCTTATTACTATAACAGAACCTAATTCATGCTGACATTAAAAACTAAAAATATTCCAGCAACTGTACTTGAAATTGGATCAGTAAGATGCGTCCTTTAACCTTTAAGAACTCACCATTTTGAGAAATGATATGACGAAAAGTTAGAAGGCAACACTTAAAATATTAATGAAAAACTTCAAAATATTTTATAACTTACTTGTAATTTCTTCATCTCTGATATATTTTGTTAATATTTCATAATGTATAATGTATATATAGTCATGATTTTATTTAGTTGTAATATATTGAATAAACTTTTGGGGATGTTACTTTCATATTTAAGAGTTTTAACAAATCCTTGCCACAGGTTTACATTAGTCTTCACTGTTAAAATGCATAGGCAATATCAAATTAAGTTCTCTTTTGGCGGCAGATTACAAAGAAACTCAACTCAAATTGGCTTAAGGCATAAGAAAGTTTAATATTTCACCTATATAGAAGCTGAGGCTTTAGGTTGACTGATTCAATAGCTCAGTGTTGTCATCAAGCACAGGCTTTCCCATATCTCCAAAATGCACTCCTCAGTGTTCATGTCATTCTCAGGTGTGGCATAAGATGAGGGCAGGAGCTCCAGGGGCCGCATCTAGGACAGTGCCCAGAGTTAGAAGATGAGTGGTTTCTTCTTGTGTCTCTTTCTTAGAGGAGAGATAACTTTCCCCAAAACTGCTCAGAAAACTTTTCCTCTTATGTCCAGAATTCAGTCATGACCATCGGCAATCCAGTCACTGGCCTGGGATGGTAGTTGGTGGGTAGAATTATTATAGTTAACGTAGACCACAGTGTCGTCTATGGCAGGGGTCCACAACCTCCAGGCCACAGACTGGTACCTGTCCGTGGCCTGTTAGGCGGGAGGTAAGCTGAGGGCTAGCGAGCATTACTGCCTGAGCTCTGCCTCCTATCAGATCAGCAGCAGCATTCGATTCTTATAGCAGTAGGAACCCTATTCTGAGCTGCTATGCAGGGATCTAGATTGTGCTCTCCTTATGAGAATCTAACTAATGCCTGATGATCTCAGGTAGAACAGTTCATCCCCAAACTATCCCCACACCCTACCCTGCCACTCCCCACCCCTTCCATGGAAAAATTGTCTTCCACAAAACCTGTCCCTGGTACCAAAAAGGTTAGGAACCACTGCCTTATGGACTAATCATAATGATATAACCAATCGGTTGCTGTTGAATATTTAGGATGTTTCTTATTTTCACTAGTATAAATGATGCTGCTGGAAATGACTTGGTATATGTAATTTCTACTTCTTCACCCTTTTAAGATTCCCCAAAAATGGAACTGCTGGGTCAAAGGGACTGAATATTTTTATTATTTTCTCTGTGTATTACTAAAATATACTTCAGTTGGCTAAGAACTGTACCATTTTATAATATTACTAACCCTTATAAATAATATTGCTTTATCTTTAAAAAATGCTGTAGAGTAGTATCACATCGTGGGTTTGACTTACACTTCTTTAATTATGAGTGAGACTATGTTAGTGTGTTTCTCTATTGCTATAAGGAAATATCTGAGTCTGGGTAATTTATAAAGAAAAGAGGTTTAATTGGCTCACAGTTCTGCAGGCTGTACAGGAAGCATGACACTGGCCTCTGTTCAGCTTCTGGGGAGGCCTCAGGAAACCTTCAATCATGGCGAAGGTGAAGGTGAAGCCGGCTCCTCTTACATTGTTGGAACAGGAGAAAGAGAGAGCATGGGGAGGTGCTACACACTTTTAAATAACTAGATCTCACGATGACTCCCTCTCCCCACGACAACACCAAAGGGGATGGTGTTAAACCATGAGAAACCATCCCCATGGTCCAATCACCTCCCACCAGGTCCCACCTCCAACATTGGGGATTACAATTCAACATGAGATTTGGGTGGGGACACAGAGCCAAACCATATCAAAGACAGAAACTTTCTTTTTGTATTGTTTGTTTACCCCTATTCGAATTTGTTCCCTCATAAGGTAGTACACTCTGACACAATATTCGGAAATGTTGAAGTCTCAATCTCTCAAGAAAACTTGGCATCTAATTCCATCTCTGACACTGCAATGTTGGAATTAGGAACTGACTCAACATAAAGTAAATGCAAATTATCCAGAGACTCCAATGATCCAGATGGAACCCATGGGAGGCCCTTAGCAAGGAAATCTCACAGAGGCTGTAGCCAAATGAAAGGAATTACAGAACTTGGAACAGAGTCCTTGGAGAGCACTTAAGCACAAATTATTTTTATTACCACATGAGATGATTGAGTTAGGAGCATCAAAAAAATTAAAAATGATATTCACATTTAAAAACTTTGAGAAATGGCCCTATCTTCAACAGAATATTTCTAAAGAAAACAAAATGGGATATAGGACTATCCATACCTGAGTTTAACACAAGTTTTGACTTAATAGCAGAGTCATCAGTCTTAATTTAAGCAAAATAATCTTTGGCAGTAATTTTGTTCTGAATGACATAGTTGTGTTTTTCTCTAGTTTCTTCTTTTGCAAATACCTTGGTTAAACACTACTGTGGGCTTCAAAGATGTTTATGTTATTATTTACTATAGGGTTCCCTAGGAGACTCTGAGGGGATCTATGAACTCCTTGACATTGATTGTAAAACTATGTGCATGTGCATTTTTCACAAGAGTGGCCTCAGGGCTTTCATGAGAAGTGTTCACAGTTGTCTCTCTTGCAGTGTCGCCCATTTTTATTTTTCACTGTGGCTTCCCTTCACCTTTTCCCTACGCTCCAGTTTGCTTCCCTTTGATGATTTTTCACTCAGTTTTCCTGAAAAAACAAGGATTTGGCCCGGGCTGCTCTACTTAGGGTTTCATTTTTGCTAATTTACACATTTGCTGTGACTCCATTCCCTTTATATGGGGTAGTCAGGGACTGCGATTTTCTGGTTAATATGCTATACTGAATGTCTGATTTTTTAATGTGTTAAAACATATTTAAGTGTATTGGACATTATTTATTGATTCTCTGGTTCAGAAGCAATTTCAGGATCTTTTGTTGTTGCATATTAACAGTGTGCTTTCTAGATTTTTCTTTGGGGTTTTTGCATTTGTAAAGTGCAGCAAAATTACAGAGGGACTCCAATTCCTTAAAGGAGTTAGACCTATCTTGTCTGTTCCTTGCCATTTCAGTTGCAAGAATCTGTCTTTAAAATTAAATAATTATATGCAAGCATTTTCCTTAGCCCTAAAAATACTCCATGTACATAGGATGCTTTTTTTGAGTTCAGAGACTATAGAAGTTTTGATATTTGTTCAATTTTCAGAACCTCAGGGATATAGTTTTTCTCTATTCTAATAAAAAATCACAAGGGATACAATAAAATATAAAAGTATGTTATACGCAAATACATGTAATACATTTAATGGTCTTTTGCTCATATTTGCTTTTTAATATTTAATCTCCTTTTCTTCTAATTCCTTTCCATTGTCATCTACTTCTCACTTCTTTTCATTCCTTTGTCTCCTTTCTTCAAAACCTTCTTTCATCCCTCCTCTGATTAATCCTATACAGCCTGTT
The DNA here is from genome assembly GCF_006542625.1 of Nomascus leucogenys. NCBI lineage: Eukaryota > Metazoa > Chordata > Mammalia > Primates > Hylobatidae > Nomascus > Nomascus leucogenys. Next base: position 1,378,792 of record NC_044398.1, read on the forward strand.
TTAACACTGTTTACTGCCACTGCACTGATTTAAGGTCCTTTTGGATGGGGCAATTAAGAGAGCTAAAAATTCTACTTGAAAATCCCTGTCCCTGGAGTCACCAGAGTGGCTCTGGTACAGGAGCTGAGAGGCAAGCTCTGCCTGGAAAGATGGATGGGGTTCAAGTACATGGTCAGGAAGCTGTATGTTGGGCAAGGAGTGGGGCTAAAGCAAAGATATTTGCATATAAATGACTTTTAATAAATTCTCCTGGCACAGTTTTCTATTTATAACTTATTTTGAAATCTGAGAGGAGTTAACATTTAGAGAAAGTAAACCTGAGTTGCGATTTTCGTAGGTAGAAGAGAAGTCAAACCCTGAGAAGTTTAAATGCCTAAGGACCAATGCATAAAGAATGAGAATGTGAGGAAAAGAATGAAATTCTAGCTTTCTCAACATGGTGAATGCAGGCAACAATGGGGAATTTCCTTCCAAGCAAGTCTGGATTAGACTGTGTTTACAGCTGTGAATGTAAACAAGGAAACCCAGTACAGTGCTCACAGCATGAACAGGACATCATGTTTTTGTTACAGTGACTGAAAACTATGCATAAAAATTGGAAGATTATTTGGTATTTAAATACAAATGTGAACTTAGTTACAAACATCTAAAGATGCATTTAATTTTACAATTCCTCTTAACTCTGAAATCTTGTAGCAGGTATTTGCTGTTTAACTAGTCATGCCTAATTTTTGACCTATCAGCCTCTATACTGACTTAATTAAGTAAATAGATATTTAGGTCAAACCAGAAAGATGTCACAACATTGCTAAATGTTACACGCCCAAGGGGAGAGGGCTGATTTTGACAGCAGAGATTATAAAGGTTTTAAAGTAATTAAAACCTGACTTGCTTTACTTGATGTATGCCCTTTTTCAAAATGTCTAATTGTTTGCACAATTTAAAATAAGGGGGAAAAACATGGTAACTTTACTGAGCCAAGAGGGAGTTGTTTGAAATGGTTCAAGTTATGTTTAGATTCATGGAGGGGCATTTGAAAGAGTTCTGGAGCTGCTATAAAGGATATTTTTCCAGATGATTAAATGCAAATATCATTTTAAAATGCTTAAGAAAATGATTTAAGAATAAGCAGGAAATAAAAAAAGATGGGGAGGAGAGCACAGAGGTGAAGGAGGGGATTGTTTGGGAGTGAATTTTTTTTTCCTCTGTGACCTAGTCTTGATCTCCCCTCATCTGAAGAGTCTTTGTTCTGCTAAAAAGCACTGGCAGGAAGATGAGGGTGCTGAGGTGGCACTTGGGCCTGAGTGAGTGAATGCCTGGCCAAGAAGTACCCAGCGTGCACCCTCATCACTTTCCTCTCCAACCTGGCTAGCTCTGCCCACTTTCCCCGGGATGCCTGAGGCTTTGGAATTCGCTCCTGTGTACAAACACGTGAACAAGTATGGAAGACCTTCCCTGATCCTCCTGCTTCCTCTTTGCAGCATTTGATTCTAAAACCAATACCACAATGCCCACACCAAACGACTAACTGGAAACCACAGTCCTGAAACATCCTTTTCCTCTTAAACTCTATCAGTTTGATTTTGGCTTATATTAGGATTATATTATGTATGAGGTAAATGGATACTTATTTTAGTTCCAGCCTTCTGTAGCTGATGGTCAGGCTACTTTGCATGTTAGAAACTGATGGATGAATTTGTAGAGATCAACGGCTCTTGCAGCTTATAAAGTTCAATACTGAGAGGAAGTGACTGTAACTCTCCTCAAAACTTCAAGCTGAAATATCTGATAGCAAATGTTAGGGCAACTGTTCTCTCTGGGGTTTCTGCTGCAATGGAGGCAGGACCTGGTGCAATGTCCATTTATATATCAACATTCTGCCTTTGATCTAACTTGATTTTGGAAAGGGGGAGGAAATCTTGAATTGGAGGAAGTTTCAGGAGCTTCAGGGAATTCTGTTTCCCATGAGTTTAAATCGGCTACTTGCTGACAAGAAATGTTTTATCAAGACAAGAGTTTTCTTTCTGAAAACTGACTTTTGAGTTTAGATCCAAATTTAAGTTGGAGATTCTGGACTGGAACTGTATTTAGCATTGGCAAGGGAGCAAAGCCATAGGAAAGGACTTCTAAAGGCTTCTTGGACATCAAATGGCTATTTCACAACAACTTTGTGATGAGTTAAGTGTAAATGAATCAGAAACATACGGACCAAATTTTCTTGGAAATTCACATGGGTTTAGAAAATTAAGGCAAAAAAGTTCTTGGCAAAGAGTATTTTGGGTTTGCCAAATTCAAGCCGCTTGAGAATTAAAGACCCTAGAGTACAGCTGGGCTACACGTTTGTTCCTTTCTCTTCCCCACCCATTTGAAAGGTACTATGCAACCTGCAAAGCTTCAGGTTGGCCAAAAGTCAAGTGCACAGAAGGTCCTCTAGGACTTTCCTGGGCTGCTGGGGAAGACCAGGGCCATGCTTTGGAGCCAAAAGTGGAGGCCTGAACTTGATCCTGGAGACAGAAGGCTCATGTGTTTGGATTCTTTCCGTAAGGGGGGTTCCCTTGTAGAGGCAGATGTGGTCATAATTGCTTTGGGAAACTTGCCATAGGGGAGAGAGATTTTTCAAATTTTTGGGAAGAATTTGGCAACTCAGTGGAGAGCACCCACACTGGAGGCAGATAAAAATGTGGGACAGAACTGACTTCTTTCTTCAGGCTTTATCTTACTCCCCCTATCAAAAAGGGAGGGAGCCTCTATGGGGCAGAGACCTCATAGTGTTATTTGTTTACTGCACACAGACGGCACATCTCCTGCAGGAGATGTCTGCAGTGGCTGTCACACTGAATTGAGAAGAAAGTACAGAGGAAATGATATGTAAAATTACAAAGCAAGTAGTGTTTTTTGGTGAAGGGGGAATGTCATCAGAGGAAAGAATTATTTCAGCAATGCCTTGGGGTTTGGAAATTAGTTACTTCTGTAAAGTGATATTCTCTGCAGTGGAATTTATTCAGTTTTAACCTGGAAAGTGGGAAAAGTGAGTAAAGGGTGGCAATTTGAAAGAGGAATGACACGTAGGTTGGTAGTGATTTATAATGTCAGTCAGAGGAGCAGCAGGTAAGGGGAAGACAATAAAAACATAACCTGGAAGTTTATGATTTAGAAATGTTGGACAACCCCAAGCCACCCTGCAGTTCCTTTAACCACACCGAGGGTTCTATCTGCTTGACAGCATCACGTTTACTGTGCAAAGAGAGCTGGCCTGCCTCTTGGCATTGCAGATTCTGCATACACTCGTGGAGGTGGTAACTGAAGTCGGATGAGGTGATTTTCTCCTAGAGACATGAACACAGTATCTGGTCCTGTAGTAGGCGCTCAATAAAATTTTGTCAAATGACTTGAAGTTGATGTTTTGTGGATGGCTGTTGGCTAATAGAAGAAAAGGTGAGAAGACTCAGAATAAATTATCCAAGAGAAGGCAAGGCAATAGAACCCAAAAGAGTGAGATGTCCCTAAAACAATGTAGGATAGTCATAATGCATATTGAAGAGGCCCAGAAGGATGTAGCATCCGAGAAACTATTCAATTTACCTGCTGGGAAGTGTTTGATAATCTTTCCAAGGGAGATTTCAGGAGAGAGAAGGAGAAAGCAAAACAAAAGCCCAGGAGGAGAGAGTTTATTATAGGGAAGTAGACAGTGGATATTGCTACGACCTGTTCCATTGGTCTGTCCTTCGATCAATTCATTCAGCAAATATTCTTTGAGCATCCTCTATGAGCCAAAAACAGGGAAGCAAAGGGATGCTACTTTCAGGAAACCTGTGATCTTCTAAGAGAGAAAGAACAAGCTGAAAAATAATGAACAGAAAGCTAATTAAGATAAAGTATATAAGGGACGCACAAACTGCTGAAGTTTGAGAAAGGAGGAGGTTCCTTCTGACTACTAGCCTGGTGAGGAAGGTGACCTCTGAGCAGCATTCAGTGCCCTGTCTTGTAGCACAACCCGCAAGGGTTTGCAGCCTGCTGGCCTTCAACATGCCTCAGCTTCCAAGCCCGGGCAGCAGTTGCCAGAATTTTATTTGCCACCAAATTCAAATAGTTTATCTTCCAATCCCAAGGCAGATGTTAAAGCCAAACTGCAGCCTAGCGCCAGGACCACATGAACCCAAGTCTTTGTGCTCTTCAAAGAGAAGAAAGGACTATTCAAAGTAGAGTGTCCTGATGTACTGGTGCCCATGGGCCTCATACCCTACCCTCAATGTCATAGCAGATCAAGTTTTTGGTCACCCTCACGGCTAACTTGCAATTACTTTCCTAGACACCTGTGTCTACCAAGAATGCTATGTGAGCTGTTTTTATTTCCTAGGAGAAAGCCATAGGAAACCAATTTTCATTAGTTCAGGTGGCTTCCTCTTCTACTTGTTTATTTTTGAAGACAAAGACAATCTGCTGTTTGTTTTCTTGACTGTCTTAAGGTCACTAGATTCCTAGTCTGGCGTGCTTCCTCCCAGTTTCTTTCCAATGCTGAGTACTCTGAGGTGGCCTCATCCCTCATCCCTACTCTCTTCCCTCCTTTCCTATTTCCCATCTGTTCAACTGTCCATCCCCCATGCATCTACTTCATAAGGATTTGGGCATCTAGATCTGTTGTAGGACTTGTAGAGAGCCACAGGACAGGTATATGACAAGGTCTGTCTGCAAGGAACTTCAGGTCTTCTAAGGACTCTGCATAATCTCAATGAGTTTTAACTATTCCTTGGACCCCTGCCATTCACAGCTGCTTGCCTTTTTCATAATTCCTTCTGTATAAAATAATAGAATTTCTGTAAAAATAATTCAGCTAAAAAAGAAGAGACATTTTGTCAAAACTTAAAACTTAGGCAATATTTAATTTTCTAAGAGTGTTTTATAGAGCAAAAGTCACTTTAGTTTGGGAACATTAAAATATGTAATGCCTTAATTTGTTTTGCTCATAAAATTATATTTGATATATTCAATATAAAATAGTTTATTGCGAAATATTTGAAATTAGCTCAACTGTATTTACTTTTAAATGTTTTTAACTTTTTTTAAAAAAAGAAGTTTTGTGCTAAGAGCTCTGAAAAATATAGGAGCTCTACTTTTTGCCATTGTATGAGCTAGCAAAAAACCTGGAGGGCAATAGTCAAATATTGCTAGAGAGATTCTTGGGAGATGTAAAAACAACAGCAACAAAAAGCCCAAATAAGCAATATTTTCTTCCAAGTTTTTCTCCTGGGTTCTTCTTTTTTTCCAGTACTCTTCTCCAGAGTTTGTGGATGGGTAACGACTCACAAAACCTTTTTCTGTGTCAGACTTTGAGTGGGCAGACTCTTCTCTCTGCTGTCCTGGATTATCTTATTTCTGGCTTCTCATTTCTTCACTGACACTCTGCTCTCAGGATCCCTTTCCACACGGGTTACTCTGAAGAGTTTGAAGAAAAAGTATAGATGTGCATCTTCTGTTTTGTGACCTAGCACGCAGGCCTCTTTGAGGTCTGAATCCATGGTCCTTTCTGGCCAAAATTCCCACTAATAAAGAAAGGGTTGTGGCTTAGAGGCCTTGGTAGTTGGCTGTTACAAATGTTTTTCTATGACCAGGTGGCAAGGTGCTTAAGGGTAGTTGTATTTTATTCATCTCTCCGGAGTCTAACTTTGTACCTAATGCACAGTGGTTACACAATATTTGATTAACAAATGAACAAAAATTTTAAACATAAAAGACCCTTACTAATAGTTTATAAACATGTATGTATATTATTTTAGATTTTTAAATTACTGCTATGAGGTACTTATGCCAACTCTGTGGTTATAAGCCAAGTAAAATGTCGCCATTGTATCTAAAAAGAAATAATGTTACCAAATATTTAGTTGCTGCCATAATTAAAAATAATCCATGAGATTTGAATTTTTTGGAGATGAATGTGAACATATAACACGAGCCTGAAGATGTGCTTATTTAACAATAGTTTAGTTCTGTCAAAAGTCTCTTTTACGAAGAAATTCCATGAGTTATATATTTTCATCAAATATTATGTTAATTTGGGTCCTACAAGAAGCAGATGTCAAGACAGGATTAAACATGCAAGGATTTTATTAAGGGAAGTATCTGCATGGGAGAAAACAGGGACAGGCTGGAGAAGACAGGGAGAGCCATCAGGCCATGATGCAAATCTGACCTCAAGTGAGGAAAAGAGGAAGAGAAGGTTTGGTGGAGCATCCTGGACTGCTGTGTTATCTAAGGAAGTTTCAGTGAAACTGTCTAGAGTCCTGGAGCCAAAGTTGGCTGTCAGAAGAGTCCCTAGTCTACCAGGAATGAGACTGTCTCAACAAACCTGCCTCAGGCAGTCATTGGCTGGGAGCAGATTGTAGGAGGCATAGCCTCCATGCAAACACCATGGCACATGATCAATTAGAAAGGCTCCCTGAAACTGGATCCCTTCCTCACACCTTATACAAAAATTAATTCAAGATGGATTAAAGACTTACATGTTAGACCTAAAACCATAAAAGCCCTAGAAGAAAACCTAGGCAATACCATTCAGGACATAGGCATGGGCAAGGACTTCATGTCTAAAACACCAAAAGCAATGGCAACAAAAGCCAAAATTGACAAATGAGATCTAATTAAAGAGCTTCTGCACAGCAAAAGAAACTACCATCAGAGTGAACAGGCAACCTACAGAATGGGAGAAAATTTTTGCAATCTACTCATCTGACAAAGGGCTAATATCCAGAATCTACAATGAACTCAAACAAATTTACAAGAATAAAACAAACAACCCCATCAAAAAGTGGGTGAAGGATATGAACAGACACTTCTCAAAAGAAGACATTTATGCAGCCAAAAAACACATGAAAAAATGTTCATCATCACTGGCCATCAGAGAAATGCAAATCAAAACCACAATGAGATACCATCTCACACCAGTTAGAATGGCCATCATTCAAAAGTCAGGAAACAACAGGTGCTGGAGAGGATGTGGAGAAATAGGAACACTTTTACACTGTTGGTGGGACTGTAAACTAGTTCAACCATTGTGGAAGTCAGTGTGGCGATTCCTCAGGGATCTAGAACTAGAAATACCATTTGACCCAGCCATCCCATTACTGGGTATATACCCAAAGGACTATAAATCATGCTACTATAAAGACACATGCACATGTATGTTTATTGCGGCACTATTCACAATAGCAAAGAGTTGGAACCAACCCAAATGTCCAACAACGATAGACTGGATTAAGAAAATGTGGCACATATACACCATGGAATACTATGCAGCCATAAAAACTGATGAGTTCATGTCCTTTGTAGGGACATGGATGAAACTGGAAATCATCATTCTCAGTAAACTATCGCAAGGACAAAAAACCAAACACCACATGTTCTCACTCATAGATGGGAATTAAACAATGAGAACTCATGGACACAGGAAGGGGAACATTGCACTCTGGGGACTGTTGTGGGGTGGGGGGAGGGGGGAGGGACAGCATTAGGAGATATACCTAATGCTAAATGGCGAGTTAATGGGTGCAGGAAATCAACATGGCACATGGATACATATGTAACAAATCTGCACATTGTGCACATGTACCCTAAAACCTAAAGTATAATAATAATAAAAAAAAAGAAAGGCTCTCTGTAATAGAGGTTGGCAGGTGTATACTCATGGTAGTCACATCTGTACTTTGATATGAAACACCCAGGAATAGCACTATGTAAGGAAGAATCTTTTTCTTTATACTTGAAGGCAGATTAATAGATAACAAATAAAACTGCTTTATATTCTAAAGTATACACTTTTATGTGTAGTATCTCAAATCCACATTTTTAGCAACTCAATGATATTGATAGGATAGTGTAGCAGACTGGCATTGGTCTCCAAATCCTATTCCCTCCTTTTTCCTTTCAATAAAATTCCAAATTTTTAGGTCAGTTCAAGACCATCCAGAATAAGGATTGATTACCTAATATACCTTGTAGTAGATATGGCTGTGACTGGCATCTGACCAACAAAAGTGGCAGTATTGTGTACAACTCACAGGAAATGTAGTTCATACATATTTCATACCTTGAGGGGAATGGTGCAGTCTTTTCTTCCTGCTGGCCGGAATGCAGATGTGATAGTTTGAATTTTAGAAAACGTATTGAATCCTAAAGTGGAAAAACTCAAGCTGAAGGTGACAAAAAAACGACGTAGAAGAAGCCCGGAACCCTGATTCCATGGGATGCTATACTAGCCCTGGATTGCCCAACCCCAGACCTTCTTTACGAGGAAATTTAATAATATGTTTTTAAAAAGTAATTTGGTTTTCTTTTTAATAATTTGGTTTTGGTTTTCTTTTACTCAGGATTATACCTAATTTTACTCATACAGGAAGCTTCTGAAATTTCACCGCCTCACAGATTGAATCCCAGGTTTCACCCAGGAAGAGGAGGGGCCAGGCTCCTCCCCACTGCAAATGGTGCAAACTTCTGTGGCTCCACCCCAATGTGCACTTCTCCCAGTGCACAGGCCAGTGGGATTTTATTTCTGGGCACACGTCCCACCTGGCTGTCTCACTAGGAATGGTGGGTAGACAGAGATATAATAGCTATGGTGCTTAGATATTTAATGATATAGATAAATTTTCAGATTTCAGTAAGAAGGAGTGGTTAGAAGGGTGAGACTGGTCCTGAACTTTTATGGCCGTTTAAAAGGAGGCATTTTAGGAATGGTCGATAGTATTTTGGGTAGCTCTAAATATATTCAGAGCTACAAAGTGCTCCTTACTGCAAAATAGTAATGTAACCAAAATTTACTTCTGAGCAGGTTATGACAGGTGAAAGTAGCATAGTATAGTAGTGGGGGTAGCCAAAAGTCATGGGTTCAAGCCTCAGGTTAGCCACTAACTAGCAATGGGATATTGTGCAAGTTACTTAACCTTCCTGAACATCAGCTTCATTCCTGGTTAAAAAAAAGCAACAAGATTTTGCTTTACCCTTTTAAATCCATATATACCTTCTAACTTGAATATTGTAAATTCTGCCTTTTACGTAACAAAATTGAAATATAAGATATATGACTCCAACATGAATAGTTGCTCATGGAGCTGAAATTTTGATGCATTTGCATTGAGAAAACACTCCACAGGGGAAATATTAAGTTGGGGGAGAAGGTGACATCACATTTGGGCTGGGGGCTGACTTGTAAAACAGGAATGGTGGGTGCAGAGATTATGTTCCTTAACTCTGCAAGTTTTGAATCACAAATGCTGTGTGTACATGATTCAGATGAAATCTGAAACAATTATTAGATATTTTCTAACTACCCAGGGGTTTGTAATTGTGTTTGACAAAACACATGGCTGACATCACACTTTTCAATTTTTGTTCAGATGTTAGGTGTCATATGAGCCAGCCAAAGGCGGTCTATACTTCACAAAGGCAATTGGAAGTGATGAAAAAAATCAGTTTATTTGGTTGCCACAGACAACATTAAAAAACCAAATTATTGACTTGGGCTTGACATTAGCATGGTTGAGTTCAGCCAAACTGAACTGTGTTTTATGGCCTAGCTGGGTGATTATTGGTTAAGATTCTTCCCTTTTCTGTTTATGCTATCAGTCTGCTTTTCTCTTTCTCTCTCATTTTTTTTTTAAGTTATGCCCCTCTCCCTTCACTTTCAGCAGACAACCTTACTATGTAGTTTAGGATATTTTCAGCAAATTTAGTGGTTAAACTAATTGAAAAGTCCAGAGAAAGTCTGGCTTCAAATGAAGCTCAGAGTAGGGACTTGATCTATATCACCAGGACCTGGTTTTTCTCAATCTCTCTCTCTTTCTGCTTTAATTCCGTTATCAGAAAAAGTCTTTCTGGCATGAAAACAAGATAACTCATATCCTCTCTGCTCAAAGCCCTGCAGGAAAGTATACCTGCCTGTTAACTAGATGCCAGAGCAAACATCCCATCACAGCCTATTAGCTCAGTTGCGACACATGACTGGACCAATCACTATGGACAGTGGAATGTAATGTTCTGAGTGGGTTAGGACTGGGTCGTGTGTGCCACTCCAGAGTCACAGGGTTGAAAATGGAATGGGGTGGTTTCCCAAGAGGAATAAGGGTTTGATGGCCAAAAGAAGGTGGTATGAATGGCTCTTGGGCCAAACCCAGTTGTCCTTTGAACTGGGAATCTATTCTGTCAAGGCAAGTGGATCCTCTTCCAACTTCCCAATTCATACCCTCTTTCTTGCCATCATCTTAGAAGAATAGAATACCCCCCTTCCTGTTTATGGCCAGCCTACCCAGCACTGGTCCTGACTCCTTCCATCTAGTCCAGGATCTTACTTCATCAGTCATAGTTACTATTTCATATGTCTTCACCTTTTCCCTTTCTATGGGCTCTTGTCTCAGTTTATAAACATGCTGGGGTCTATCTTATCATAAGGTACACACACACATGCTCACACTCAAATTATTTGGACTCATCTCCCCTTTTAGGTGCCCTTTAATACGTCTCTTCTCCCTGTTAAAAGGGGTTCTCTCCCCAGAATGAGTCTATGCCTCTTGTCTCTACTTTTTTCATGGGTCACTTACTCTCAACATGATGAAAAAGGGTTTTGTCTCCATACCTCTCTGACATTACACTTTTTGTCTTAGTAAAGGCTTGTTCACCAACACAGACCTTATTGTGAGCACTTGGAAGAGGAAGACATTCAATATAGGAAATAAGAACCATTATAATCATTGTGGAGCAAATTTTAAGGAAGTTGCTGGAGGTTCACAAAATCCCAGTAAAAATACAGCAAATAAACACTCTTGTCCGTATCACTGAATTGAATGATTCTCAGGACAGTACCCAGAAGCCTCTAGTAAATTTCTGAGGCCATCTAAGGCCATCTGCTGATATTCCAGCACATAACCTCAGAGAACCACATCTTCTCCTCTTCCACCTTCTATTCTTATGTAAGCTTCTTAAATTTATAGCATCTAAATGGAGACGTGACTGTCAAGAGAGTTGGAGTGATGCAGTTTCTAAGGCTTTCAGTCTCCAAAGTAAAAGGGAATGCTTAGAAAGGTGAGACTAGCCCTGAATATTAATATACTGTATTTGGCACAATACCATTCACAGGCATTTCTTTTTTCCTTTACCCCTTTAACCTTGTGGCTAAGAGTTCTGTCCTTGACCTACTATGTGCTCCCACTGTGAGCTCTCCTTGAGTTGCCTCATCTATTCTCATAATTCCAATCACCTGCAGTTGATGATGCCTCAGTCTATTACTCCTCTTCAGATGTCTCCATAAATTTCATGTCAGTACAACTCTCTGCTGGGCCTTTTTATCTGATTCATCCCTGAAGATTCCAAACTCAACTGATTGGAGATTGAAATATTTGTTTTTGCTCCTGATCCTGCTCTTCCTCCATAAACCTATCTCCTTTAGCCACATATTCAATCAATTGCTAAATCTAATTTTTAAAATATTTCCTATCTTCCTCTTCCCTACTACACTGCCCTGGCTCAGTAGCTCATTACCTTTTCCTTGGGATACTACCAACTTCTATTTGGATTTTCTGCTTCCAACCTCACCCACTTTGACTTTGTTCTTCACAGCCTCTAAAGGGACTGATCTGCAACACAAATCTGCAATGATTCTCCTTTGCTCAGAACTCTTGAATGATTCTTTAAAAGGTAACAAAAAAAGAGTGATAATTTATCTAATAATTCTCAATAATTTATCAAAGAAAGTAGACAGATTGGCTGCAAGTATTTATAAAAGATCTAACAAAGTTGAGCACTGTAATGGGAAGAGAAAAAAAAATGCACTCCAAATGCTGTGGTTCTAATTGCCCAGAATGAGTGTTTCAGTGTTTCAGTTGAGGTTTCAGAGGGGAATGATATGACGAAGAACCCAATCTTTTATGTTCTAGTCTTTATTATGGAGTTTATTAGACAGTATGGTTAAGTTCACAAGCCTTGAATTGATTTCTCATACATTCTTAGTTTATTTCTTTTTTTTTTCAATATGTCAACCTCAACGTGTGGTCTCTTTAGATACCAGTCAGAATATGATGTATTGGAAGACGTTGATTAAGAAAAGAAGGCCGGGCACGGTGGCTCATGCCTGTAATCCCAGCACTTTGGGAGGTCAAGGCAAGCAGATCACTTGAGGTCAGGAGTTCGAGACCACCCTGGCCAACATGGTGAAACCCCATCTCTACTAAAAATACAAAAATTAGCCAGGTGTGGTGGCACACATATGTAATCCCAGCTATTTTGGAGGCTGAGGCAGGAGAATTGCTTGAACCCAGGAGGCAGAGGTTGCAGTGAGCTGAGATCATGCCACTGCACTTCAGCCTGGGTGACAGAGCAACCATGTCAAAAAAAAAAAAAAAAAAAAGAAGAAGAAACTAAGGGAAAATGCAACTCTGTTGGATAAAATAGAAACAAAGTTGAAAAAAAATTCCCTGGAAAGGAATAGCTACCTGCTTTCTGCTACCCCAAAATATATTTGGTTAACCTGAATCAAAGCCCTTATTGATAGTCATGTTCTAGATGCCCCCTTCATCTGGGCCAGTTTGAATCTGTGAGGAGAAGAGATACAAGTAATGTTGCCTAAACGTCATTTGGAGGGCAGCGATACAGAGGGCACACACACACAAATACTGGTAAGATAACCTTCTCTTGTGGAAGTAGGGTTGTTCATATATACATACTCATATATATATATATGTATGTAACACCTGGATACCTAAACTGGCCAGTGATCCCTGTGGTTGTTAATTTTTCTTTGCTTCCTAGACAGGGGACTTTCTTCAGTGTTGAGGGTCACTGAGAACCAGGAGCTGTTTTCTCAACTGTGTCCTGTCTCTCTGCGTCCCTCCCCTGCCTCTACCTTAGCTTTTTAACACAACAAAATTCACCCTTATATCCCTCACCATTAATTATTTTCTTCCTCCCCCTCCCCCTCCTTCTCCTTCTTTCCTCTTTTTCTTCTTTCTTCTTACTTCTTCTTTCTTCTTCCTCTCCTCTTGTCTACCATGCAGTGGGTTATCTATTGTGGGTTTTTTGCATTCCACCTTCATACTGGCATTTGAGTCAATATGGAACTAGAAACTGATGCAGGATTAAATAGAAAATAAGACAAAACAAAATTTTTTATTTTATCATTTTAAGCAAAGCTGCTGATGAATTGTTATACCAATTTAGATATTAAGCCTCTCATTGGTCGATTAATATTTTACCTCTAGTAGTGCAAGCATTGTATTTTTAAGGCAAAATTATAATCTCCTGGTATATAGCAACATATTAAGATGTTTGGCTTGAGCATAATTAAATGATAAATATGGTAGTACCCTACTTATAAAAGAAATGGGAAGAGGAAAGTTGGACGGTTAATGCTGTTAATGATAATAATATTTATTATTTATAGGGTATTTCTTGAGCATTAGAACTCTCAGCCTATCCATGCGTGGAATTAGTGTGGCATGGTGGTTAAAAACATAATCTCGGACTATGACTACTCAGGTTGAAATCTAGGCATTACCAGTTACCAGCTGTATGATTTTGGACAAGTTTTTTTTTTTTTTTTTGATGGAGTTTTGCTCTTATTGCCCAGGCTGGAGTGCAATGGCATGATCTCAGCTTACTGCAACCTCTGCCTCCTGGGTTCAAGCAATTCTCCTGCCTCAGCCTCCCAAGTAGCTGGGATTACAGGTACCCACCACCAGGCCCGGCCACTTTTTTGTATTTTTAGTAGAGATGGGGTTTCGTAATGTTGGCCAGGCTGGTCTCGAACTCCTGACCTCAGGTGATCTACCCTTCTCGGCCTCAAAAGTGCTGGGATTACAGGTGTCAGCCACGGCACCTGCCCTTTTTTTTTTTTTCTTTTAACCTCTCTGTGCCTCTGTTGTTTTCCCTCTAAAATGAGAATAGTAGTAGAGAATAGTAGTACCTAACTCGTGGAAGATTAAGTAAAGTGATATGGATATAGTATTTAGAACCATTCTTGGAATATGACTTAAACATAAGATATACTTTTTAATGTATAATTGAGGACCAGCCTAAGAGCTATTTTTAATAGTGATATTAAATATTATATATTTATAAATATTATTTGTAATTCATAAATATAAATAAGTAAAATATTTCTTAATATTTATAGTTTTAGGGAATTAAATTTTTTTTTCTTCAACTTTTATTTTAAATTTCAGGGTACATGTGTAGGATGTGCAGGTTTGTTACATAGGTAAATGTGTGCCATGGTGATTTGATGCACAAATTAACCAATCACCTAGGTATTAAGCCCAGCATCCATTAGCTATTCTTCTGATGCTCTCCCTCCCCTACTCCTGCAACAGGCCCCACTGTGTGTTGTTCCCTTCCATGTGTCTGTGTGTTCTCATCATTCAGCTCTCACTTATAAGTGAGAACATGTGGTGCTTGTTTTTCTGTTCCTGTGTTAGTTTGCTGAGAATAACCACTTCCCACTCCATCCATGTTCCTGCCAAGGACATGATCTCATTATTTTTTATGGCTATATAGTATTCCATGATATATATGTACCACATTTTCTTTATCCAGTCTATTATTAATGGGCATTTGGGTTGATTCTATGTCTTTGCTATTGTGAATAGGTCTGCAATGAATATATGTGTCATATATATTTATAATAGAATGATTTCTATTCCTTTGGGTATATACCCAGTGATTGTATTGCTGGGTCAAATCCTATTACCTATCTAATAGGTCAAATCCTATCTAGAGGTATTTCTGCCTCTAGATCTTTGAGGAATCACCACACTGTCTTCCACAATGATTGAACTAATTTACACTCCCACCAACAGTGTAAAAGTGTTCCTTTTTCTCCACACCTCACCAGCATCTTTTTTTTTTTTTTTTTTTTAATAATTGCCATTCTGACTGGTGTGAGATGGTATCTCATTGTGGTTTTGACTTGGATTTTTCTAATGATCAGTGATGTTGGGCTTTTCTTCGTACGTTTATTGACTGCATGTATATCTTCTTCTGAGAAGTGTCTGTTCGTGTACTTTGCCCACTTTTTAATGGGGTTGTTTGTTTGTTTTTTCTCATAAATTTGTTTAAGTTCCTTGTAGACTCTGAATATTAGACCTTTGTCAGATGGATAGATTGCAAAATTTTCCCCAATCCTGTAAGTTGTCTGTTCACCTCTGATAATAGTTTATTTTGCTGTTCAGATGCTCTTTAGTTTAATTAGATCCCATTTGTCAATTTTTGCTTTAATTGCAATTGCTTTTGGTGTTTTCATTATGAAATCTTTGCCTGTGACTATATCCTGAATGCTATTGCCTTGATTTTCTTCCAGGGTTTTTATAGTTTGAAGTTTTACATTTAAGTCTTTAATCCATCTTAGGTTAATTTTTATATAAGGTGTAAGGAAGGGGTCCAGTTTCAATTTTCTGCATATGGCTAGTCAGTTCTCCCAGCACCATTTATTAAATAGGGAATCCTTTCCCCATTGTTTGTTTTTGTTAGGGTTGTTGAAGATCAGATGGTTGAAGATGTGCAGTCTTATTCTGAGTTCTCTGTTCTGCTCCATTGGTCAGTGTGTCTGTTTTTGTACCAGTACCATGCTGTTTTGGTTACTGTAGCCTTGTAGTGTAATAGTTTGAAGTTAGGTAGCATGATGCCTCCTGCTTTGTTCTTTTTGCTTAGGATTGTCTTGGATATTTGGGCTCTTTTTTGGTTTCATCTGGATTTTTAAATGGTTTCTTCTAATTCTGTGAAGAATGTCAATGATATTTTAAACAAAATAACATTGAATCTATAAATTACTTTGGGCAGTATTTTCATGATATTGATTCTTCCTATCCACAAGCATAGAATGTTTTTTCATTTGTCTGTGTCCTCTCTGATTTCTTTGAGCAGTGGTTTGTAGTTCTCCTTGAAGAGGTCCTTCACTTCTCTTGTTAGCTGTATTCCTAGGTATTTTATTCTTTTTGTAGCAATTATAAATAGGAGTTCGTTCATGATTTGGTTCCCTGTTTGCCTGTTGTTGGTGGATAGGAATGCTAACAATTTTTTCACATTGATTTTGTATCCTGAGACTGCTGAAGTTGCTTATCAGCTTAAGAAGCTTTGGGGCTGAGACAATGGGGTTTTCTAGTTACAGAATCATGTCATCTACAAACAAAGATAATTTGACTTCCTCGCTCCCTATTTGAATACCCTTTATTTCTTTCTCTTGCCTGATTGCCCTGGCCGGAACTTCCAATACCAAGTTGAATAGGAGTGGTGAGAGAGGGCACCCTTGTCTTGTGCCAGTTTTCAAGGGGAATGCTTCCAGCTTTTGCCCATTCAGTATGTTATTGACTATGAGTTTGTTATATATGACTCTTATTATTTTGAGGTGTATTCCTTCAATACCTAGTTTATTGAGAGTTTTTAACATAAAGGGATGTTGAATTTTATCAAAGGCCTTTTCTGCATCTATTGAGATAATCATGTGGTTTTTGTCTTTAGTTCTCTTTATGTGATGAATTGCATTTATTGATTTGTGTATGTTGAGCCAACCTTGCGTTCCAGGATGAAGCCAACTTGGTCATGGTTGGTAAGCTTTTTGATGTGCTGCTGGATTTGGTTTGCTGGTATTTTATTGAGGATCTTTGCATTGATGTTCATTAGGGTTATTGGCCTGAGGTTTTCTTTTTTTGTTTTATCTCTTCCAGGTTTTGGTATCAGGATGATGTTGGCCTCAGAATAAGTTAGGGAGAAGACCCTCCTTTTCAATTTCTTGGAATAGTTTCAGTAGAGATGATACCAGGTCTTCTTTGTACCTCTGGTAGAATTCAGATGTAAATCCATCTGGGCCCTGTTTTTGGTTAGTAGGCTATTTATTACTGCTTTAATTTCAAAACACATTATTGGTCTATTCAGGGATTCAATTTCTTCCTGGTTCAGTCTTGGCAGGGTGTATGTGTCCAGGAATTTATTCATTTCTTCTAGATTTTCTAGTTTTATGCATAGAGGCATTTATAATATTCTCTGATGGTTGTTTATATTTTGTTTGTTTATTTGTTTGTTTTTCTGGAGATAGAGTCTCACTCTGTTGTCCAGGCTGGAGTGCAGTGGCATTCTCTCAGCTCACTGCAACCTCTGCCTCCTGGGTTCAAGCAATTCTTCTGCCTCAGCCTCCTGAGTAGCTGGGACTGCAGGCACATGCCACCATGCCCGGCTAATTTTTTGTATATTAGTAGATTTGTATTTAGTTTCACCATGTTGCCCAGGCTGGTCTCAAAATCCTGAGCTCAGGCAATCCACTCGCCTTGGCCTCCCAAAGTTCTACCATGCCTGGCCTGGTTGTTTGTAGTTCTGTGGGGTCAGTGGTGATATTCCCCTTATCATTTCTGATTGTGTCTATTTGATTCTTCTCTCTTTCATTATTTATTTATTTATTTTATTTAGATGGAGTCTCGTTCTGTTACCCAGGCTGAAGTGCAGTGGCACCATCTTGGCTCACTGCAACCTCCGCCTCCCAGATTCAAGCGAGTCTTCTGCCTCAGCCTCCTGAGTAGCTGGGATTACATGCGTGCACCACCACACCTGGCTAATTTTTGTATTTTTAGTAGTGACGGGGTTTCACCTTGTTGGTCAGGCTGGTCTCGAACTCCTGACCTTGTGATCTGTCTGCCTGGGCCTCTCAAAGTGTTGGGATTACAGGTATGAGCCACTGTGCCTGGCCCTCTCTTTCATTCTTTATTAGTCTGGCTAATGGTCTATTTTATTAATTTTTTTCAAAAAACAGTACTTGGATTTGTTGATGTTTTAAAAGCCTTTTTGTATCTCTATCTCTTTCAATTCTTCTCTGATCTTGGTTATTTCTTGTCTTCGGCAGGCTTTGACATTTATTTGCTTTTGGTTCTCTAGTTCCTTTACTTGTGATATTAGGTTGTTAACTTGAGATCTTTCTAGCTTTTTGATGTGGGCATTTAGTGCTATACATTTCGCTCTTAGCACTGCTTTAGCCATGTCCCAGAGATTCTGGTACATTGTATCTTTGTTCTCATTAGTGTCAAAGAAGGACTTCTTGATTTCTGCCTTAATTTCATTATTTACCTAGGAGTCATTCAGGAACAGGTTGTTCAATTTCCATGTAGTTGTGTGGTTTTGAATGAATTTCTCAGTCTTGAGTTATAATTTGATTGTGCTGTAGTCTGAGAGACTGTTACAATTTCAGTTCTTTTGTATTTGCTGAGGAGTGTTTTACTTTCAATTATGTGATCAGTTTTATGGTAAGTGCCATAATGATGAAAAAAATGCATATTCTTTTGTTTTGGGACATAGAGTTCTGTAGATATCTATCAGGTCCACTTGATCCAGAGCTGAGTTTAGGCCCTGAATATCTATGTTAATTTTCTGTCCCGATGATCTGTCTAATATTGTCAGTGGGGTGTTATAATCTCCCACTATTATTGTGTGGAAGTCTAAGTCTCTCTTTAGGTTCCTAAGAACTCACTTAATGAAACTGGGTGCTTCTATATTGGGTGTGTATATATATATTGGGTGTATATATATATATATATATAGAGAGAGAGAGAGAGAGAGAGAGAGAATAGTTAGCTCTTCTTGTTGAATTGAACTCTTTATCATCACGTAATGCTGTTCTTTGTCTTTTTTAAATCTGTGTTGGTTTAAAGTCTGTTTTTTCAGAAACTAAGATTGCAACCCCTGCTTTTTATGTTTTCCATTTGGTAGGTTAATTTTCTTCTACCCTTTTATTTTGAGCCCATGTGTTTCTTTGCCCATGACATGAAACTTTTGAAGACAGCATACTGATGGCTCTTGACTCTATTCAACTTGCCATTCTGTCTTTTAATTGGGGCATTTAGCCCATTTGCATTTAAGGTTAATATTGTTATATGTGAATTTGATCCTGTCATCATAATGCTAGCTGGTTATTTTGCAGACTTGTTTATGTGGTTGCTTCATAATATCACTGGTCTGTGTACTTCATTGTGGTTTTGGAGTGACTGGTAATGATTCGTTTTTCCATAGTTAGTGCTTCCTTCAAGAGGTCTTGCAAGGCAAGCCTGATGGTGACACATTCCTTCAGCATTTGCTTTCTGAAAAGGATCTTATTTCTCCTTCACTTATGAATCTTAGTTTGGCTGGATATGAAATTCTGGGTTGGAAATTCTTTTCTTTAGAAATGTTGGAATATTGGCCCCCAATCTCTTCTGGGTTATAGGGTTTCCACTGAGAGGTCCACTGTTAGCCTGATGTGTTTCCCTTTGTAGGTGACCTGGCCTTTCTGTCTGGCTGCTCTTAACATCTTTTCTTTCATTTTGACCTTGGAGAATCTAATGATGATGTGTCTTGGGGTTGATCTTCTCATGGAGTATCTTACTGGGGTTCTCTGGATCTCCTGAATGTAAATGTTGCCCTGTCTTGCTAGGTTGTGGAAGTTCTCCTGGATGATATTCTGAAGCATGTTTTCCAACTGGGTTCCATTCTCCCTGTCTCTTTCAGGTACCACAATCAGTTGGAGGTTCAGTCTTTTTACAACCATATTTCTCAGAGGTTTTGTCTCTTCCTCTTCATTCTTTTTTCTCTATTCTTGTCTGCATGTCTTATTTCAGAAAGATAGTCCTCAAGCTCTGAGATTTTCTTCTTCTTGGTCTATTCTGCTATTGATACTTGTAATTATATTGTGAATTTCTTGTGTTTTTCAGCTCCATCAGTTTGGTTATATTCCCCTATAAATGGCTCTTCTTGTTATCAGCTCCTGTATTCTTTTATTATGCTTCTTAGCTTGTTTGCATTTGGTTACAACATGCTCGTTTAGCTCAGTGAAGTTTGTTATTACCCACCTTCTGAAGCCTACTTTGGTCAATTCAG
Organism: Nomascus leucogenys; assembly: GCF_006542625.1. Classification (NCBI taxonomy): domain Eukaryota; kingdom Metazoa; phylum Chordata; class Mammalia; order Primates; family Hylobatidae; genus Nomascus; species Nomascus leucogenys. Next base: position 1,398,658 of record NC_044398.1, read on the forward strand.
CCATCTCAGCCTCAGCTCAGTTCTGTGCCCTTGCTGGAGAAGTGCTGTGGTCATTTGGAAAAGAAGAGGTACTCACTAGCTTTTTGAGTTTTCAGCATTTTTGCATTGATTCTTTCTAATCTTTGTGGGCTTATCTACAATCTTTGTGGATGCTGACCTTTGAATGGGGTTTTTATGGGGTCTTTTCTGTTGATGTTGTTGTTGTTGCTCTTTGTTTTTTCTTTTAATAGTCACCCACTCTTCTGTAGGGCTGCAGTGGTTTGCTGGGGGACCACTCCAGACCCTAGTTGCCTCGGGTTTTTCCCTTACCTGGAGGAATCACCAGTGAAGCCTGCAAAACAGCAAAGGTGGCAGTCTGCTCCTTCCTCTGGGAGTTCCATCCTAGGGGGATTCTCACCTGTTGCCAGCGTGGATGCTCCTATAGGAGGTGTCTGGAGAATCATCTTGGGAGATCTCGCCCTGTCAGGAGGGATGAGATTGAAAACCCACTTAAAGAAGCAGCCTGGTTGCTTTTTGGTAGAGTGGATGTGCTGCATTGAGGGAAAGACTTCCTCATCCAGACTGCCTGGACTCTCTGAGCTAGCAGGTTAGAATGGCTGAGTTGACTGAACCATAGAAGCTGTGGCCGCCCCACCCCCAACCCCCAGGGGCTTTGTCTCAGGGAGATATTTGAGTTCTTTCCATATAACACTGGCTAGAATTGCTGAAATTCCCACAGGGAGGCCCCATCCAGTGAGGAGGGATGAAGGTCCACTGTTAGTCTGATGGGCTCCCCTTTCTAGGTGACCTGGCCTTTGGGGATTGGGGTCCCACTCAAAGAAGCAGTCTGACCACAATCTGGCACAGAAGCTGTGCTGCACTGTGGGAAACTCCTCCTAGTCTAGACTGTCTGGACTCCCTGGCAGGCTAGAACCGACAAGCCAACCTAACCTCCAAGATGGCGGGTGCCCCTGCCTTGAGTTTTAAACAGGACTTTTCCTGTTCAAAAGTGGAGTTTAGACTTGTTTTATGATAAAGATGCTAGGAGCTTCTTGGCAACCAGAATTTTTTAAAGAAATGCTTTATAAAGTAGTTGGTCAGTTTGAAATCATTAGGTATTTCTCCCAGAAGTCAAAGACCACATTCAAAGCAAATTATATGCATGCTTCCTAAAAGTGTTAATGTGCTAATCTGCTGGTTCCCTGATCTAGGCAAAATGCCATAGTATTCCACATGAGCAAAATACCATGGTTTTTGAAGATTTCATATAAATATTACCCACTGTGTTTTCACATTTCCAAGTGTTATACTTCCTCATTAAAGTCAACAAGCTGGAACTGGCATAGGGATCAGTAGAATAATTTCACTTCCAATTACAACCCTAACTTCTTCTAATAAGAAAGATTGAACTGATTTGGCTACTAATTCTTTCACTTTAGTAAACATTTTGATTCTTCATTATAACCATGAAAACATTACTTGTAAGACAAATATTTTCTGCTTCTCCCTTGGGAAATATTTCTGGGGTTCACTGATAGTGCTGTTGAATGTTAAATAAAAGGGATAAGCCATCCTTTAGTTCCTGAGAGTGCATTTTTGATGCAGTAGGAGGAGAATGAGGCAGAAACACAGAGAATGAGGTGAAAAGTCACTTTGGTTATTGGGTCTAGGGAAGTCTCCATACTCAAGAAGGGCTGTGAGGCAGAAGAATAGATTTAACAGGAAATAGAAGAATGCTCTGCCCACTTTTATGTCTTGGTATCTGCACATTTAGGAGCTAGTGACGTTCATTCCTCAAAACAGAGTTAACCTTCTGCTCTTAGCTTACATTAGGAGATTCTCAAGCATTCAGATTCTGTATAATTTAATCAATTCATCTCCCCAGCTTTCAAGAAATGGCTGCAATTGAGTGTGCTCAAGTTTTTCTTCCCCCCCCCCCACCCCCCCGCTTTCTCTCTGTGTCTCTTACTCTCTTTCTTCTTTTGGTATGGACTTCCATTTTATTGTGTCTAAAGCAACTCATCTCTTAAAGATAATAATGATAATTCATGCACATTTGGGTTTACAATCTATTCAGAGGAGCAAGACACTACAGGTTGCATTTTTTTTAATTATACTTTAAGTTCTAGGGTACATGTGTACAACGTGCAAGTTTATTACATACATGTGACATGTTGGTTTGCTGCACCCATCAACTCATCATTGACATTAGGGATTTATCTTAATACTATCCCTCCCTCAGCCCTCCACCACGTGACGGCCCAGTGTATGATGTTCCCCACCCTGTGTTCAAGTATTCTCATTGATGAATTCCCACCTATGAGTGAGAATGTGCAGTGTTTGGTTTTCTGTCCTTGTGATGTTTGCTGAGAATGATGATTTCCAGCTTCATCCATGTCCCTGCAAAAGACATGAACTCATCCATTTTTATGGCTGCATAGTATTCCATGGTGTACATGTGCCACATTTTCTTTATCCAATCTCTCATTGATGGACATTTGGGTTGGTTCCAAATATTTGCTATTGTGAATAGTACCGCAATAAACTTACATCTGCATGTATCTTTACAGTAGAATGATTTATAATCTTTTGGGTATATACCCAGCAATGGGATTGCTGGATCAAATGGTATTTCCAGTTCTAGATTCTTGAGGAATTGCCACACTATCTTCTACAATATTTGAACTAGTTTACATCCCACCAACAGTGTAAAAGTATTCCTATTTCTCCACATCCTCTCCAGCATCTATTGTTTCCTGACTTTTTAATGATCGCCATTCTAACTCGCATGAGACGGTATCTCATTGTGGTTTTGATTTGCATTTCTCTGATGACCAGTGATGATGAACATTTTTTCATGTCATCTGTTGGCTGCATAAATGTCTTCTTTTGAGAAGTGTCTGTTCATATACTTTGCCCACTTTTTTGATGGGGTTGTTTGTTTTTTTTCTTGTAAATTTGCTTAAGTTCTTTGTATATTCTGGATATTAGCCCTTTGCAAAAATTTTCTCCCATTCTGTAGGTTGCTTGTTCATCTGATGGTAGTTTCTTTTGCCACGCAGAAGCTCTTTAGTTTAATTAGATCCCGTTTGTTTATTTTGGCTTTTGTTGCCATTGCTTTTGGTGTTTTAGTCATGAAGTCCTTGCCCATGCCTAAATCCTGAATGGTATTGCTTAGGTTTTCTTCTAGGGTTTTTATGGTTTTAGGTCTAACACTTATGTCTTTAATCTATCTTGAATTAATTTTTGTATAAGATGTAAGGAAGGGATCCAGTTTCAGCTTTAAACATGTGGCTAACCAGTTTTCCCAGCACCATTCATTAAATAGGGAAGTCTTTCCCCATTTCTTGTTTTTTTTTTTCAGGTTTGTCAATGGTCAGATGGTTGTAGATATGTGGTGTTATTTCTGAGGCCTCTGTTCTGTTCTATTGGTCTATATATCTGTTTTGGTACCAGTACCATGCTGATTTGGTTACTGTAGCCTTGTAGTATAGTTTGAAGTCAGGTAGCATGATGCCTCCAGCTTTGTTCTTTTTGCTTAAGATTTTCTTGGCAATGTGGGCTCTTTTTTGATTCCATATGAACTTTAAAGTAGTTTTTTCCAATTTATAGTTCTCTTTGAAGAGGTCCCTCACATTCCTTGTAAGTTGCATTCATAGGTATTTTATTCTCTTTGTAGTAATTGTGAATGGGAGTTCACTCATGATTTGCCTCTCTGTTTGACTGTTATTTCTTTATAGGAATGCTTGTGATTTTTGCACGTTGATTTTGTGTCCTGAGACTTTGCTGAAGTTACTTATCAGCTTAAGGAGATTTTGGGATGAGATGATGGGGTTTTCTAAATATACAATCATGTTATCTGCAAAGAGGGACAATTTGACTTCCTGTTTTCCAAATTGAATACCCTTTATTTCTTTCTTTTGCCTGATTGCCCTGGCCAGAACTTCCAACACTATGTTGAATTGGAGTGGTGAGAGGGGGCATCCTTGTTTTGCACTGGTTTTCAAAGGGAATGCTTCCAGTTTTTGCCCATTCAGTATGATATTGGCTGTGGGTTTGCCATAAATAGCTCTTATTGTTTTGAGATACGTTCCATCAATACCTGGCTTATTGAGAGTTTTTAGCATGAAGGGCTGTTGAATTTTGTCAAAGGCCTCTTCTGCATCTATTGAGATAATCATGTGGTTTTTGTCGCTGGTTCTGTTTAAGTGATGGATTACATTTATTAATTTGTGTGTGTTGAACCAGCATTGCACCCCAGGGAAGAAGCTGACTTGATCATGGTGGATAAGCTTTTTGATGTGCTGCTGGATTCAGTTTGCCAGTATTTTATTAAGGACTTTCACATGGATGTTCATCAGGGATATTGGTCTAAAATTCTCTTTTTTTGTTGTTGTGTCTCTGCCAGGCTTTGGTATCAGGATGATGCTGGCCTCATAAAATGAGTTAGGGAGGATTCCTTCTTTTTCTATTGATTGAAATAGTTTCAGAAGGAATGGTACCAGCTCCACTTTGTACCTCTGGTAGAATTTGGCTGTGAATCCTTCTGGTGCTGGACTTTTTTTGGTTGGTAGGCTATTAATTATTGCCTCAATTTCAGAACCTGTTACTGGTCTATTTAAATATTCAACTTCTTCCTGGTTTAGTCTTGGGAGGGTGTATGTGTCCAGGAATTTATCTATTTCTTCTAGATTTTCTAGTTTATTTGCATAGAGGTGTTCATAGTATTCTCTGATGGTAGATTGTATTTCTGTGGGATCGGTGGTGATATCCCCTTTATCACTTTTTATTGCATCTATTTGATTCTTCTCTCTTTACTTTTTTATTAATCTTGCTGACAGTATCAATTTTGTTGGTCTTTTAAAAAAACTAGCTCCTGAATTTGTTGATTTTTTTGAAGGTTTTTTTGTGACTCCATCTCCTTCTGTTCTGCTCTTATCTTAGTTATTTCTTGACTTCTGCTAGCTTTTAAATTTGTTTGCTCTTGCTTCTGTCATTTTTTTTTAATTGTGATGTTAGGATGTTGATTTTTAGATCTTTCCTGCTTTCTGTTGTGGGCACTTAGTGCTATAAATTTCCCTCTACACACTGTTTTAGCTGTGTCCCAGAGATTCTGGTATGTTGTGTCTTTGTTCTCCTTAGTTTTAAAGAGCACTTTTATTTCTGCCTTAATTTTGTTATTTACCCAGTAGTCATTCAGGAGCAAGTTGTTCAGTTTCCATGTAGTTGTGCGGTTTTGAGTGAGTTTCTTAATCCTGAGCTCTAATTTGATTGCACTGTGGTCTGAGAGATGGTTTGTTGTGATTTCTGTTCTTTTACATTTGCTGAGGGGAGCTTTACTTCCAATTTTGTGGCCAATTTTAGAATAAGTGCGATGTGGTGCTGAGAAAGATGTATATTCTCTCAATTTGGGGTTGAGAGTTCTATAGATGTCTATTAGGTCCCCTTGGTGCAGACCTGAGTTTAAATGCTGGATATCCTTGGTAACCTTCTGTCTTGTTCGTCTCTCTAATATTGACAGTGGGGTGTTAAAGTTTCCCATTATTATTGTGTGGGAGTCTAAGTCTCTTTTTAGCTCACTAAGGACTTACTTTATGAATCTTGGTGCTCCTGTATTGGGTGCATATATATTTAGGATAGTTAGCTCTTCTTGTTGAATTGATCCCTTTACCATTATGTAATGGCCTTCTTTGTCTCTTTTGATCTTTGTTGGTTTAAAGTCTGTTTTATCAGAGACTAGGATTGCAACCCCTGCCCTTTTTTTTGCTTTCCATTTGCTTGGTAGATCTTCCTCCATCCCTTTATTTTGTGCCTATGTGTGTCTCTGCACGTGAGATGGGTTTCCTGAATACAGCACACTGATGGGTCTTGACTTTTTATCCAATTTGCCAGTCTGTGTCTTTTAATTGGGGTATTTAGCCCATTTACATTTAAGGTTAATATTGTTATGTGTGAATTTGATCCTGTCATTATGATGTTAGCTGGTTATTTTACCGTTAATTGATGCAGTTTCTTCATAGCATCGATGGTCTTTACAATTTGGCATGTTTTTGCAGTAGCTGGTACCATTTGTTCCTTTTCATGTTTAGTGCTTCCTTCTGGAGCTCTTGTAAGGCAGGCCTGGTGGTGACAAAATCTCTCAGCATTTGCTTGTCTGTAAAGTATTTTATTTCTCCTTCACTTATGAAGCTTAGTTTGGCTGGATATGAAATTCTGGGTTGAAAATTCTTTTCTTTAAGAAAGTTGAATATTGGCCCCCACTATTTGGGCTTGTAGGGTTTCTGCAGAGAGATCAGCTATTAGTCTGATGGGCTTCCCTTTGTGGGTAACCCGACCTTTCTCTCTGGCTGCCCTTAACATTTTTTCCTTCATTTCAACTTTGGTGAATCTGACAATTATGTGGCTTGGAGTTGCTCTTCTCGAGTAGTAGCTTTGTGGTGTTCTCTGTATTTCCTGAATTTGAATGTTGGCCTGCCTTGCTAGGTTGGGGAAGTTCTCCTGGATAATATCCTAAAGAGTGTTTCCAACTTGGTTCCATTCTCCCCATCACTTTCAGGTACACCAATCAAATGTATATTTGGTCTTTTCACATAGTCCCATATTTCTTGGAGGCTTTGTTCATTTCTTTTCACTCTTTTTTTCTCTAAACTTCTCTTCTTGCTTTGGCTTCGTGACCAGTGCAATCAGAAAATGGAAAGATCTCAATTTATTCCCAGTGGTGAAGCCCTTGCTTTGCTCTTTTGACTCCAGATTGCCAAGAAATGAAATGCCATGAAGCCCCCATCCTCTACATTTCTCCAGCCGTTCCCACCTTGTCTCCTGCCAGTCCTCCCCGATCACCTTGACTGATCACCCCACATTGCTGGGCAATTCACACCTCCTTCTCCATGCTCTTTACTCTTATGACATGTTCTTCCTTCCCTTTTTTTTCTTTTCCCTTCTATTCATTCTTAATGTCTCAAAAATCTCTTCCTTAATGCTTTACCCAGTTCCCCACAGAGTTAACGAATCTTTCCTCTGTCCTTCATAGATATTGGTCTATCTCTCTTTTCAGTAATTCTATGAGTTATTTTATTTGTCTTTTTTTTTTTTTCCCTCACAATGGCAGGGATGGTACTTGATTCACCTTTGTAACTTCGGCTTCTAACTGCATGCTTAGCCCACAGAAGACTGAATGGATAATGAATAAATAAGTGAATAAATGAATAAATAAATGATCCATTCTGAAATTACAGGAGCAGAATTTTGCTACATTTGCTTTGCATAGCATTGTAAAATTAAGATTCTCTACAATAAATGGAAATTGTATTTTGTGTGTGTGTTTATACATCCACAATAAATAATATAGATGAGCTAAATACTTACACCCACAAAGGCATCAAATGCTGTCTGCCTGTGCAGGCTCACATTGTATTGTCTCTGCCTTCGTGTGTCAGCCTTCTCTGGATTCATCCTCCTTGCTATGGTTCTACCCTCCACAGGGTATACACACCTGCTGTGTCCTCATCTAGAAATATTTTCCCTTTCTTTCTCACTATGGTAATTTCAGCTTATCTTAGATCCCACCCAGTGCTCACTTCTTCAGGGAAGGCTTTTCTGACCTCCTTTCTAATAATAATGAAAATAACAATAAAAATGGCAATAATAGCAGGTAACACTTATTGAGAACATACTCTATGACAGGGACTTACATTGATTATCTCATACAGTCCCCCACAACAACCCTCTGATGCAGGGCCATCATTAATCACATTTAAAAATAAAGAAAGAAAGCTTAGAAAAACTAGGCAGCTTATCCAAGCTCACACAGCTAAAGCACGCTAAGCTACACTAGTCATATATTCTCTTCACAGCTCTTATCACAGGTGAAATTTGACATTATTTGTATGAGTTTTTGATTAATAACTTTGTATCCCAGAAGACTGTAAGCTCGATAAGGTTACTATATCCCTAGTTCCTTACATAGTTATTGTGCTAGGTGCAGTTTAGATAATCAATACATATTTGTTGAATGAATGTATTTTTTTGTGTGGTTTCATTTTTATTGGGGCAGTGTTTTCATTTCTCTATAGCAATCACAAAGGAATTTTATAAGCACATATTAGCATGTAATCTTTTAATTAGAGTTTGATTTCTCACTCCACCGTCTATAATGATAGTATGTTTGTGTATGCTGATGTCGAAAAAACTGGTCTCCCAGAGACATGACTGTTAACTACGTACACACTACGGACATGCAGGATGTTATTTCAGTTCCCAAAGTCCTAATATTTTGTTAGTGATACAGCACATTGCTGTATATAATCCTGAAACAATATATTTTGTCATTAAAAAAAAATCTTCCGCAACATGTTTTCCTTTTGGCCCAGTGGCAATGTTATGTCATTCTCCAGGAATGTTCCTTTTGTATCCAAAGGCAAATTTGGCTTAGAGAAATGTTATCAGCAGTTCACCAAGAGGTTTAATTGTATGCTTTGAATAGCAGAAGAAGGGAAACCCTAAAATTTCAGTTTAAATCTATTAAGCTGAACATCCCAAGCTTGGTTGGCTGCCAAAATACACCATGATAGGACTTTCAAAAGCTAATAATGGAAGAGATTAGAAATTGGTGTCCATTACAGATTTGTAGAAAGCTCTTTCTTCGCATTAAGACTTAACAGCTGAACTGAATAAAATATTCACCCTTCATTTTTGTTTCATTTAGCTATAATTGCCATTTCGGCCCATGGACCTAATTATCTTTGTGGTGTCTTGGCGCTAGTCCTTCATCAAGCAATGTGGTGAAAATTCTAAGTAACAGAGGTCCTGTAAGATCCTTCATTTCAATATTGGAAACAATGGACAAGAATGGAAATGAGACACTAGATAAACTATGTTTACAGTAATAAATTATTTGTAGGTTGCAATTTTCATTAAACATCAGATCTTATTACTTCTTAACTACTCATTGAGAAATCATTTTGAGGCTGAGTTCTTATCTATCTACTGTATCTATGTTTTGTGGCCAACCAGGTAGAGGCTTGCATAGTTGTGTAGGTGGTCTAGGAACAAATATTTTCCTGAAATACACAATTGATTTGGGTAAATGTTGTTTCTCTTGGCATTTTACTATTTATCTTTTTAAAAATAGAGTGTAATTATGTTCATCTAATTGTAGAAGTGTTCAAATTTAACCATATTGTCTGAACTTTGAACCATTTTCTAGGAAATAGCCATTGCACACAAATTCATTGAACTAGAGTACTCTAGGAGGTATCATGGGCTTGACATCAGACGATCTGGAGTCTATTCATTATGTGGGCAACTATTTGGGGCAATCTTGGGTTAATCATTTTCATTTCCTATTTCCAAAGTATAGTGTATAATCCCTAAACTCCCTTCCTACAAGTGCCGAGTTGAAACATTAAGTATCAGTGGCATCCAATTTTTTGCCACCATAGAGTTATTTTATTAGTACCTCCCCTCCCCAACCCCACAACATTGCCATTGTTGCTATGGAAATATTTTTTTCACACTGTATTTTTACCTAACAATTATTTTTCCCATTTTAATGAATCAAAGGCGTATTTTGCTATAGTTCTAATAAATCCACAAAGGACATTGATGTTTTAATTTGCCTGTAAAATATCTCAAATAAAGGCATGATTTCCATTGAATGTAATTAAATATTTTAAATAACTCTCAGTGACCAAAGTTAAATGACTGAGTAACTCATAGACACCCCTATCATTTCAGAGACTCCAGGTTGAAAACTCTGCCAAGAACAGTAGAAAGGAGTGAGCCTTTGTTAATGAGTGCAGAGAGATTCTTTAAATTCTCAATTCTGAGAATAAATGCATTTTAAATCACCTCAGTCCTTAGAGGTGAAGGGAAAATGTCACTAGAATACAAAATCCTCTCTGGGAGGGACTCCTCATTTACCTTTGTAATCAAGGAACTCGCAGAGCACTTGTTGTAGAGTAGGTAGGCCCTTTTGTAATGGGAAGATAAATATTGAGAAGTAAGAGAGGTGAGGCGTGGGAACAAAGTGGTCAGGGCACTAAGGTGGAGTAGTCAGTTGCAGGGTGGATCATCAGAAGCTTCCAGTGACATCTATGACCATGGCAACACTACCAGTGACATCTGGGACCATGGTAACACCAACAGATCTTATAAAGTCGTGAGATCTTTCTGTGAAGTACATAGTGTCAGAGACTTTTTCCTCAAGATTCTGATGTTGAAATTATTTTTGGAGTCATTCCAGCATGGGATTAGATTTGACTCCACCATTTATCAGTTATGTGAATTTGGTTGAGTTAAATTCTCTCTTCCTCTATTTCCTGGGTATGAAATGGAAATAACCACCTCATAGGGTTAGAGTGAGATGATGAATCTTGAAAGCCTCTCACTTCATAGACATGTGACAAATATCAGGTCCTTTCTCAGTCTTACAATAGGTTACACAGAACAGGTCAGGCTGATGGCCTCAGGCACATCTCTCTAGGCTCTACAGTGAAACTAATACCTACTAAATGAATGATGAAGATTTTTGGCATCCCACTTAATGTTGCTGTAAATGACTAAGTCTCCAAATAGCTAAAATAAGTTCTACTGGACAATCAAGATGACTTTTGCTTTTTTTCCAGCTCCTTGTACTATATAATTCAATAAAAACTTTGGCAAGACCCCAAAAGATTTGTTTAGACCTTGGAAGAACCCATGAAGATCACCATCCCTGCACAATAGCATTGAGCCACTATCATCCCTCAGCCCTACATTTATTATTCTTCAAGGTGGAGAGAGGTATGCCACATGCTAGGCTAAGCTATGACTAGGACCATTTCTCAGAACAATTCTCTACCAAGGAACCAATGCATAAAAAACAGGCACGTATCCCACAAGCCTCCCATTCACAAAGCTAAGAGACAGACATTTTACTACAATGCTGGTTAGATGCCAAACAGAAACAAAAAATAAACATAAGGTTTCTTAGGCAAACAAGCCCTGTCTGGTTAACATATGCTCGACACAGAGACAACTGTCCTTTCCATCCCTTTTATGGAGGGAGAAACATCAGTACCATGAGCTCTGCAGAAACCTCACTGGCTCAGAAAAGGAAAAGAATTTGGCTTTCAAGAAACACATTTTCATCAAGCTGAGCAAACATGGCTTTGACGTCAGGAGTACACACATGGGTAACAAAGGAGATGCGTACCCATAGGGATTTTGTGGTACCTGGGCGACTGCCCAGAGCACTAAATCCTGGAGTTGAGAATCCCTTTGAAGACCCTTCACAATGCCTGGGAATTTCAAAGAATATCCTCATAATTCAGAAAACCCTGCAAATGTCATTTTACCTTGTTCTTTTGCCTCCCCATTGTGCTGGCTGTCCCTGGTGACAGACTGCAGCCCAGCCATAGCTTAGGAGAGAGAGTGGGTTGCAGCAGATGTGCACATCTGGATCACCTGCCACTAACCCATCAGGCTCCAACTTCTCCATGGCTTTGGCTTCCACAGGACATTTCTGGGGGTGGCCTCCTCTCTGAGGTAACTGAATCTTTTAGAATAAGGGTTTAACTACTGATTAAGACATTCTGTAATGTTCAGGCTGTTCAGTAAACTACACTTAGTCCTCTTTGGGGTATGGAATCTTGCTCACTTCCTTGTAAGTAAATAATCGGTTCTTGGATTGCAGTCCTCCTAACAAATTTTAAAGTGGACAATACATAGCTTGAGGTATTGGGAGGACTAAGGGCATCTTTTGCCTTCTGCTATATAAGCAATCTAGGCAAAAGGCAGCTTTGATTCTAATTCTACCTTCCCTCTGTGGGTTTTACACACAGTTCCTCTGAATACAGAAGGAAATTCAATATCTGCATGAGAGACATTCAACCCCGTCCTGCCTTATTCAGTTCTTTTGTTTTTAATCATTAAATGGCCAGCATACAATGACATTGCACATCTGTTTCTGGTCTGGGAAGATCAGTAAGGATGGGGGTGATTGAGAGCTACATTAGGTGAAACAATTACAAAGAAACGTTAAAAAGTATAAGTGTACCATTTCCCCATTTAACCTAATACATCCAGCATTTGCAAAAGGATAATGTGAGGCTCGGTTGATGTGGTGACTTTTGGTGATGCATTAATGTCAAACAAATGGCACACTTTGCAATAACCTAGCTGGAAAGACTGCCTGCTGGGAGAGGTGTCTATGAGTGATGGCAAAAGCCATTGGCATTTGATGGCTGAATTTGCCCCTGTGTGACTTTGAATGTGTGAGTGCTTCTTTATGTTTTGTCTTTAACAACAACCTGGTATTTTAATTAGCATTTGGCATACTTTTCTGTATGGGATTCTAATTATCTTAAAGACCCTTGGTAATTTTTAAAAGCAACAGACTTATTTCCAAGTAGCTTAAGCACTAGAAGAAACTAATATATTAATATTCAACCCAATGGAAATGCAATTTCTAGTTTGAAGAACAAACATATGTTGAGAATTGCAAAAGTCAAAGTCCTCCAAGCAAGGTTAAGTTGCTCTTTAATACACTGAGTGTACATATTTAGAAGTCTGGGGATTTACAATTGGCAAGAGGACTATAACTTTCTTTTTTTTTTCTGGTTTGGTGTGTGTAAATTTGTAGTGCAAGTGTTTCATTTCTCTACACATTTGCATTTAATTTGCTGCTGATTTTAATGTGAAACAAAGAAAAAAATTAGTAGGTAAAGAAATCCTGTTTCAGAATAAATGCATTACATTTTGAGGACCATGCTAAGATTTTTCAGTTCCATGTTCTAACAATGCTGTAATCTCAGGGAAGTATGTGCAAAAGCCTGCTCAGAGCATGAATTTTGAGCTTAAAGTAAGCATTTCTAAAGATTCCAAATAGTTGAGAGAGCCCAATTCTGCATTATAAAATAACACTTTATCTTTATCTCTGTTTTATTTCATTGTTTAGAAGTACAGCCTATCACTTTCCACCCAAATTCTTTTCTAAATCACTGGTATAAAATACATGGCTTCTACCTTGTAATAAGAATGACAGCATGCATACTTTTTCCTTTTCTCCCACCTTTCACTTTTATAGAGCTTTTTTTTCCTAAAAAAAGCAAAACAAAAAACTTCCTACAATGGGCTGAATGTTTGTGTCCCCCCAAAAATCTTGTGTTAAAATCCTAACCCCCAATGTATTAGGAGGTATGGCTTTCACAAGGGTGGGGCCTCCAGAAATAGAACTAGTGCCTTTATAAAAGGGCACTAATAGAGAGCCTTCTTACTTTCTTTCCACCATGTAAAGATACAACAAGAAGTTATCAGTATGCAACTCAGAAGAGGGCCCTCACTGTTACCCAACCATACTGCCACCCTGATATTAGACTTCCAGCCTCCAGAACTGCAAGAAATAAACTTCTGTTGTTTATAAGCTATGGTACTTTGTTATAGCAGCTCATACCAAGACACTTGCCTCTTGAGAAACTTAAAAAGGGGAAGGCAAATCATTAGCATGACACTGCAGTGACATTTAGGTTCAGAGTGATTTACAGGTTGCCTTTGGGAAAATTTGGGAAGTCTTACACATTAGAGATTTGATTCCATAAGGATATTTTTTCATTATTAGGATCAGTGCCTTAGAGATTGATCTGGCAGGAACTCAGAGAACAGAAATCATGAAACTTGAAGCATCTTCTCTACTTTAAAGGAGCATATGCAGTGGAAATTTGGGATGAACTTTATCAGGCAGTGAGAGTGCATGGACTCTCCGTGGACCTACTCTGGGCTTCACTAATCCCAGCAGGTGTCTCCCCAGCAACGCTGTACACAAGACAGCCTATCGTGGGGTGAGAATAAAAATAGAGAGGAAAAGGACACATTTTTGATGTCACTGTTTATGGAACCCAAATCTTTGGTCTTCAAAGGTCTTAGCCTCATAGAGCTGTGGGCTGTTGTTTTTTGTTTATTCCCCTAAAAGAATGTAGAGGGGAAATATTACAAATATCCCCTGCTTTGGCGTTTGGTTTTTTAAAGAAATTAATAAAAACAGCTCGTAGCAGCTGGTTGAAACAATTATGCTCTTCACAAAAGTCTTTGCAGATGACACTGAATGTTAAGAAAATAATTCTTTCAATTAGTGTGTGGCCGCTGCACCTGTGAACTGTAATCATCCAAGGAAACATATCTGTGCGTGTCAGTGAGAACAATTCAGGAATTCATCTACTCTGCCTTCTTCTATTGCCATGTTCACACAGATGTTAATCCCGGGGGTGCGCACACTGAAAGGGCCACCCGCCTGTATCCCAGGAGCATGAGAAACCTGAGTGCAGATCAGGAAAATCATTAATTTCCAACTGTCTGCCGTCAGTATCATTTCTCTTTGTTTCTAGGGCCACTATGTTTTGTTATTTGTTGTTGTTTCCCAGGGAGCATAAGCATCCAGTAGATTTATTGTTCTATGTTTCCCCATATAAAGAAAAAGCAAGTTTTGCATTAAACGTATTTGTATTCTATTTGCTGCTTCATTTCCAGTATTTTTAATAGTTCTCTAGAATTATTTTCCTTTCTTTTTTTTCTAAACTCTTTTCACTTACAAATTGTTAAGAGAGCAAGACTGCGTTTTTATGTTTTTTAAACTATGATACATCATTCATTCATAATAACTATGATACATAATTTATTCATATTAACTAATGAACAGAAATGTATTGTGAACCAATACATTTCTGTTCCTTATACATTAGCCAATCTGTGTTATTCTATTATGGCAGCAAAAATGGACTAAGAAAGAAAGTAAACATGAGTTTCACCTTGTGCATCAAGTATTGAATTCCTGAATAACAAACCCCTCCAAGACATAATGACTTAAAACAACTACCATGCATTAATGCTTACAAGTATGCAGGTTAGCTGATAGCTCTGCTGGTCTGGGCTGGCTCAGCTGATCTTGGCAGGGCCTATTCATCTGTGGTCAGCTGGTAGTTCAGTGGGCTGGCTTAGTCTAGGTTGGTGTTGCTTACACGTCCAGTGGTTGGCTGGCCGTTGGAGTGATGAGGATGGCCAAGCCACATTGTCTCACATCATGCAGAGGGCTAGCCCCGGCTCATTCAGAGAGTGACAACAGGTTTCCAGGTGATCCAGAAGTAGCATGGAAGACATATTAAGGCCCAAGCACAACTGTCAAAATGTCCCTTATGCTGTGTTTAATTTGGTCAAAGCAAGTCATAAGGTCATTCCAGATTAAAGAGGCAGGGAAATAGACTCCACCTTTTAATAGGAGGAGCTGGAAAATCACATTGTTAAGAACATAGGTGACGTATAGGGCAGAGTGAAGAATTGAGGCTATTTTTGCAATCACATTTAAAATATTTTAAAATCATGATCTAGAAAGTAAAATGTCATGTGTTTGCACCCTATTGAATTTGGGAAACCTTGCCCATGAATCAGTTATTCCCTGAGAATCACCTGGTTCTACCTCAATACATCATAACCTCTAAGGCAACATTGTGGATTAGGAAAAAATTGTGTTATAAAAACGGGGGCTAGGCCGGGCATGGTGACTCACACCTGTAATTCCAGCACTTTGGGAGGCTGAGGTGGGAGGATCACTTGAAGCTAGAAATTTGAGACCAGCCTGGGCAACACAGCAAGACCCTATCTCTAAAATAAAATTTAAAAACTCAGCTGGGCATGGTGGTGTGCACCTGTAGTCCAGCTTTTTAAACAACGTACTACTCAGGAGGCTCAGGCTGGACAATTGCTTGAGTCCAGGAGATTGAGGGAGGCTCCAGTGAGCTATGATTGTGCCACTGCACTTCAGCCTGGGGAACAGAGTGAGAACCTGTTTCAAAATAAAAGTGGACAAGGGAGTACCACTGAGGAATTTCTCAAATCCTTTAATATTAGTGTGCCTATGAATGCTCTTGGCATTTCCCAATCATATTTGACCTTTTTTCATGAAGTCACCTGTATTCCAAGGAAAGTGCTGCTTCAGGATGTGTTGCTGATCTTGGACATTCATCCATGGAGTGCAAGTATGGCATTCTATAATTAGAGACAGAATGATAAAATAAGATGGACAAAAGTAAGGGAGGGATGTTTTCGTTCCCATAACATGCTCAGCTTTCCCTGTGCGGGAGGTCCCAAGAAATGAATGTCTCTATATAGTGTCATCAAGTCCTTATTATTGGAAGGGTCCTTAGAAGTCTCCTAATGAGAAATCACAGATTTTACACTCCCACATGGCTTGCCCAGTGTCACACTGCCAGTAAGTATTACAATTAGATATCACAGCTTCAGCTCATTTATGAAGTGGGTGCTCAACAAAAGATGACTTTAAAAGATTCATTTCTTAGTATGAAAGCAGCACTTTTGGTTTTAGCAATTAAGGTAATTTAGTCATAAAGATGTTCCCAACTGTCTTTGTAACACTGGACAGATTACCATTCTGGCTTCAGTTCCTTTATTAGCAAATTAGGGAACCTAAAATAATAAGGTTATTGTTATAAAATAAATTTATTCATCACTTACCGTGCAATGGGTAAGTTAACCAGCACTTTCAGGCACCAAATCATCTAGCAAATATTGTACTCCTATGATGTGTTAGCAGGTTTTCCAGGAATTGGTCTGCAGAGAAGGCCTCTGTTCCTAGGAAGCTGTCATTTTAAGGGGGAGTACAGGGGTGTCTGATAATAAGGAAAGAACTATAATTAAGAAAATGTGAATAGTAAAAAATACAACTATAGCCTTTTTATTCGTTATCATGGACCAGAAAGTTACCTGTCACATTGCTATATCTTATTGTGTTTTAAATTAGTGAAATAAATTAGGGAATAGGGCAGTGATCTGATAGGCTACTTTTATATTAAGAGGAAGTGACATTTAAAGTGGCTTAAATGACAATAGGCCAGCATACAAAGTGCAGCGAATATTCCAGGAAAATGAAACAGCGGAGATAAAGGCCTCGAGAGTATTTGAGAAATGGAAAGAAAGTGAATACGAGTGAGACTGAGTAGACGATAGGTCAAATGGTGACCAGATGAAGCTGGAATCAAGACCTGAGGACAGACCATGTAAGACTTTCAAAGCCAGGGGAAGGCATTTATCTGGGTTTTATTCTAACTTCTGAGTAAGGTTTTATGCAGGGGAGTGGTATGACCTAATTTACATTTTAAATGTATTAATCTGTCTATTGTGTAGCACATAGAAACAAGAATAGAAACAAGGAGATCAGTTTCTGGGCTACTGCAGTGGTTTCGGTGGGAAACGGTGGTGGCTTGCCCCAGGGTGGTGGTGGCAGGGATGCAGAGAAGTGAACATATTTGAGAGATGCATTGGAAGTAGAGTTGAGATGACATGGTGATGATGCATTAAATGTGGGGCATGCAAGAAAGACAGGAAGCAAGAATAATTCCTAGGTTTGGAGTTTGGAGCAATTGGGCAGATGTGGTTTTATTTATTCAAGGAAATGGGTGAACTAGAAATAAAGAGTTCTGTTTTAGCCATATTAGGGGTGTATGGCAGATTGTATATTCCAAAGTGGCCAGAATGCTCCTCTGCAATGTGACCTTGCTGTTCATCCATCAAGACATGCAGTCTCATCCCTTTTATATAGACCTGAATTGGCCTTAGAGACTTGCTTATATCCAGTAGAAGGCTGTGGCAGTGATGCTGCCAACTTTCAAGGATAGGTCAGAGGAAGCTTTGCAGAGAAACACTTGCTCTCAGGATGGTCCCTCTTGGGCCTCTCTTAGAGCCCAGTTGCCATAAAAAGAAGCCCAAGCCACATGAAGAGGCCCCATATAGGTGTTCTGGTTGACAGTTTTAGCTGAGCCCAGCTTTTCAGACAAACTAGCCCAGACTCCAAACATGAGAGTGAAGCCTCCAGATAAGTCTCGTCCCCAGCCATTCAAGTCACCCTGGCTGTTTGAGTTTTTCCAGCCAAGGCCCCAGACATCACAGAACAGAAATAAATAAACCTTGCTCTGACCTGTCCAAATGTCTGACCCACTGAATCCTTGGGCATAATGAAATGGTTATGGTTTTACACCACTAAGTTTTGAGTGTTTCATTACTCAGAGACCCATAGAGCTGTGTAAGATGATTTCACTAGATATCTAAGCAGAGATATAAGTAGGTTGTTGGGTATTTAAGTCTTAATTTTTAGGGAGTAGAGATACAGATTTGAGAGTTTCAGTATCAGTCAAAGTGAGAGCAACCAGGGAGAAGTCAAGGGGTCCCAGTACCCAGCAGAGCACTCCAATATTTAGAGTTCAAGCAGAGCGGATAGAGTTGGCAAAGTGACTTGTAAGCATGGAAACCACACATCCCAGCTTGCCCAGGACAGCTCCTGTTACATCTCTTGGTTTAGCATTACCTCTGTTGGGAACTTTTTTTTTTTTTTTTTTTTTGAGACAGAGTCTCACACTGTCACCTGGGCTGGAGTGCAGTGGCACCATCTGGGCTCACTGCAACCTCTGCGTCCCAGGTTCAAGCAATTCTCCCACCTCAGCCTCCCAAGTAACTGGAATTACAGGCATGTGCCACAATACGTGGCTAATCATTTGTATTTTTAGTAGAGACGGGGTTTCACTATGTTGGCCAGGCTGGTCTTGAACTCCTGACCTCATGATCTACCCACCTGGGCCTCCCAAAGTGCTGGGATTACAGGGGTGAGCCACTGTGCCAGGCTGGTAACTTTTTAAACAATGTACTATCATCGTTAATAGTTGCACGAAAATGAGCAGGAATAGGAAGACCCCCCATTTTGTACTTCTATCTTCTGTTGTGGTGACATCTGTAGTGCATAAATGTAGGTGTAAGTTCACACATAAATGGGTAGTTACATCTGAAAGTTGAGCGGTAATAGATAACCCAATCCTCCTTTCCCAGCTGATTCTAGAATATATGTAATATTCCCATTCTAGACAGCATGGAGCGGGCTTCTAATAAACTGTGTAAAGACACACGTGACCAGGACCAGCTAACCGGCCTCAGTGGTAGTGAGACATATTCATTGCTGTTGCTCCTGTCAGTCACTTGTTCATGTCCTGTGAAATAGCCAAGGGCTTGAGGCTACCACCTGATAAGGTCAAAAAGAAACATGTGAGACAGGAAACAGAGGCCAAGCAGTCCTTCCTATAGAGGGCTCTTATTACAGCGGATGACTGTTTCACAGTAGGAGCTATAGCTATTTACTTTTCTAATGTTAGGCTATACTTTCAAAATTTTACAATAAACCCTATAGCAGCAATGAGCTCAAAAGGTGAAAGTGCACATTTACTTAAAAAGTAAGACTTGAACTTATGTTGAAAAAGTAAAGTGGTAAGAGTGTAACTTGCAAAATATATATTTTTTGCCAATATATACCATCCGTGATGGGGCCATGGTAATATTCATGACCCCATGAAAGGTAGATGACAAAATCTGCTGAGAAAGCACGAGTGTCTACTTCCAAAGTGAGTAGTTACTCTAAGAGGGCATATCTTCTAAAAACTACATAACACATGAAGCTGCTGAAGATGGGTTTACATATGTAAGGCACAATGAATTTCTCTGAGTTTCTCTCAGGGATTTAGCCTGCTAACTTCCTTGTCTTTTGTTCTCAAACTCAACTTTCCTGTTCCTCCTTGCCCCTAGTTACTGTAAAACAGCCTACCCCTTTCCTGTCAGCTCTAATCAATAACTCACATCTGTTCCCTTGGTTACCTGTACTCATTGTTCCCCTGAAACTGCACATCTCACATGCTCCACCTCTGTACCTCACATCCCTGTCCCCTTCTATATTTTGAAAAATATGTACAAGTTGCCAATCTGGTCAGCTCAGATTGTGTGGTCTGACCCCAGCTGATGGGGGAGTGACACAGAGGTAGGGTCTATGTTAAGGATAAAAAGCCCTTGGTCTTCTTTGTTCGGTGTGCTTGTGAGATCTTGATTGATGCAGGTAGCACCCTTCTGCAGAAGTAAATTGCCTTGCTGAGTGCTGGTTTCACTTCGCAGCACCAAGCATTTATTCCTAAAGCATTTTATATCCAACAATTCTGGGGGCTTGTCCAGGATCCCCATTCTCTTTCTGGAAGGGGTCTTCCATCACCTTACCCAGGGAAAATGCATCCCACTGCCCCATTGCAGTGGCCTCAGGTACAAGAGATTGAGACCCACCTGTTGAGACAAATGAACCCAGACTCTCAGCGATGTGGGGAGGAGAGGGTTGCAATACCACAGCAACCAGGTAAACTCTGTGCTCAGACAGAATGTAGGAAATGTCACAGGGGCAACAAAGCACTTCCTTGCTGGTTAGGGGTAGGGGTTGGGGCATTCTGGAGGCTGAGTGCATGAATGATAACAAGCACTACTGCTGTATGGAGTGAGTGAGTCTAATCTGCGGTTCCATGGTCACTTCATACGGCTTAGGGTGGCCCTTCAGGGGGTCCCATCAGGGATTTATTCTGACCTGCCATCAATGCTAAGAGGGAGCTGCAATATTCCCACGAGGGAAGCAGTCAGAACAGACAAAGCAAAAGAAGGCTGCAAAAAGCCTCCAGCAAGTGGAGCTACAGGATAGACGAATTGAGCCTTAGCAAAGCTTCCAGTGAAGGACAGGCAAGAGACCACCTAATATGAAGGGTTGAGCCAGAAGGAAACCCCCCGAAATAGGCAAGAGATCCCTAACATGAGGGGTTGAGCCACAGCAAGCTCCCACTAGGCAAGAGATTCCTAATATGAGGAATTGAGCCTAGCCAGGGCCCTGGATGGGAAATATTACAAGCATAAAAGATAAAGTTAGCAACAAAGATACCTCCCGATAGTCCCCTAGGTCTCATGTAAAACATTGGAAAGATAATTAAAATATTAAACATAAGAGCAACAAATGATAAAATACTGCTTTTCCATTTGGAGTCAAGAACCAATCCTTGAACCCTTAGTTTTCTGGCCAGAATTTGGGTTGAATGAGGAATGGATTTGTGAACTTCTAATAGAAAATGTTGCTAGTAGACCTGCCTCCCGACGGAAATAGATCATGCCCTATGTTGGTGGCGAGGCTTTGTCCTTTCCCCTCCTCCAAGGATTGAAAGGAGCAAGTCAAAAACTAATCTTTGGAGGAAAATTAGTTGTACATGCGCCCCATTAAGGATAGAACCATCTTGAATGAAAAAGACCATGAAGGAAGGGGCTTAGGGGATCCTAGCAAAAGGAACAGCGCACAGGATCCCCTAGCCCATCCCCCACCTAATACACCCCACCCTTCCCCTCAGGTATCAGTCCATACGTCTGTTCTTCCCCAGCCTAAGTCCCCCTCCTCAAAAGGACTCCAAGCTTCTAAGTCGCCAGGTGGCTTTTGTCATCAAGGATCCGCCGCAACATGTTGTCAGAGTCGTACGGCCCATAGTGCACCTCCACAGCAGGCAAAGTCCATGCTCCTGCCCCACCAGCTGGTCCAGGGTCCTAGCACCGTATTGACGGTGGCTCTACAGGACACACAGGCTGGGCCACAGCCTGTGCCCCGAGCAGACGACATTATAGGTCATCTGCCTTACTTTTGCCAGGGCCAAGTAATATGGGGCTTCAGCCGAGGCTCCAAGCAGCTAGGCATCTCCGAAGCTAAGATTCCTGAGCAAGAAGTAGAACTGTCTTTCAGCTGGTATATCCACTAGCATTTATTGTGGTCAGTCCAGTGTTAAAGATGGAAGTATCCACTAGAAAAGAACTTTGATTCTTTAAAGTCACTTATATTAAAATGTGCCACCAGAAAAAAATTACAAATGTATAAGTATGAAGCTATTCTGTTAAAAAGGATGGTTTAACATTAACTACTGATAATTTGCTTAACCTATCACATTTCTTAACGAGAGATCCAAATCTAAAAAGAAAGCACACCTGTTTAGATTTAGGTGAATACCATACAAACATCCAGCCAAACTTAAGAAAAAACCCCTTCACAAGTGATTAAGGGAAAAAGAACACAATAAGTGTTCAGTAATTAATAAAAAAAAGTTCCTAGAGAAATAAAATCAAAATGTTTAATAATTAACCTATTCAAATTTATAAGCTGTCTGCACTTAGTCAAGCTTTAAAGTACCTGCAGGACCCAGAAAGAACCTTCTGTACTAATTCTAAATACGCCTTTGTGGTAATTCATATATTTAGAAAATTTCAGACTGAATTAATAGTAAAAGTCAAAGCCTTGTTTATGAGGAGTTAATCACCTAAGTCTTAAATAACCTTCAGTTACTAGAAAAGAAAAAATAGCTATTGTCCGTGTCTCCAGGTACCAAAAAGGCTGTCTTTCAAGAGTCAAGAAAATAACCTAGCAAATCAGATAAGCCGGACTGGCTGCCATTTCTCCTGTAGGTGCTAAAGAGAACTCAGAGAAATGTTATTCAAACCTCTTATGAAGGAAGTCCTATCCCACCTACGTTAGAGGACCCATTAAAGACCCCAAGCCATGTACAGCACACTCAAAGTTTATGCGTGTATAGGAATGTATACCCTTAGCCAAACAAGTCTAGAGACTTGGTTGCCATAGATCAAATGTCTTCTATCTTCCTATTCCAAACTACCTCTCAAAACAATCCACTGCCAACATTCCTACATACTTGGTTTATCTTCCACTTTCTCTTCCCTCAGAACTCAACATTTTCCAGTACAGGCACTGCCCCTAGAGTTCCCAGTACATCAACACCAGCCTGAGGAGCCAGCCTAGTACTTCCCACCACTGAAACCACAGTCTGGACAGCAAGAAAAGATGGAGCCATCACACCCGAGTCAAGAAAGTAACACCATTCCCGAAGTTGTGGGCCATTATCCAAGGGAAAAACCCCCTCAAACTAAGGTTAAGAAAAGTCTAACCTCTTTTATCTATTCTATTACCCTTTCTTCTTTCCTCATTCTATTGCTGACCTTGTTATCAATGTAACTAAGTTAGACTCACCCAAATTAACTTTGATGCTTGCCTTGTTATGCCTTGTGAGAAGGACGAATACTGGCAAAGCTATGTCACTACCTTAGAAAAATACCTCTGCCCCTTCAGAGAAGCTGCTGACCCCACACCTTGCTCATGGCGGGGGTACCAGGGCACCCCAAGTTGAGAGATATGTTCTCAATGGGCAGATGTCATCCTAACTACCAGAGAACACGTTGGGACCTCCACAGAAGGCTGTACCGACCTAAAGTCTTACCTCCGCCTCACCAAAAGAACCACCTCCTCTAATTGTCAACTTGACTATTGTAATCCAGTAACTATCTCTATTAACACTCTTAACCCCCACCAACCCTGCACCCCCTTTAGAATGCTTTTACAGCTCAGGAACAGAGGCCAATGGATATGAACCTACAGTCTTCTTTAAAATACTCTTTATTGACCCCCCTTCTCCTTCTCCATCAGAACCTTCTACCCTACCTAACAACAATGCCAAAGTAAATATTGTAGAAGTAAAAGATTTAAGACAAACCCTAGCAATTGAAACAGGATATCAAGATGTTAATGCCCGGTTGGAATGGATTCAATATTCAGTCCGCACATTAAACAAAAGCAATTGTTATGCTTGTGCACATGGCAGACCAGAAGCCCAGATTGTCCCCTTTCCACTAGGATGGTCCTTCAATAAACAGGCATGGGCTATATGGTAGCTCTTTTCCAGGATTCCACAGCCTGGGGCAACAAATCATGCCAAGCCCTCTCTCTGCTGTATCCCAAAGTCCAACACCCTGCGGGTCAGCCTCCGAGCACCATTCAGTTTCCATCTCCCAACGTCAATTTCACCTCATGTCTCTCACAACAGGGGGAGAATTTGGTGTTCCTTGGAAGCTTAACGGGATGCAGTGAGCTTACGCCCTTCCAAGAGCTTACCCATCAGTCTGCCCTTAGTCATCCTTGAGCGGATGGATGGCGGTATTACAGTGGGACCCTTATTAGACACTCTGCCAAGTAACTGGAGTGGCACTTGTGCTCTTGTCCAATTGGCTATCCCTTTCACCCTGGCAGTTCATCAACCAGAAAAAGAAAAACCACAACACTGAAAAATAAGAGAAGCCCCTTATGGGTCTTTTGACTCTCAAGTGTACATAGATGCCATTGGAGTCTCACAAGGAGTGCCTGACATGTTCAAAGCCCATGACCAAATAGCTGCAGGATTTGAATCCGTATTCCCATGGGGAACTATTACTAAAAATGTAGCTTGGATAAATTACATCTATTATAATCAGCAGTGGTTTATTAATTATGCTAGGGATGCTATCAAAGTAATAGCTGACCAATTAGGGCCTCCTAGCCAAATGGCTTGGGAAAACAGAATAGTTCTAGACATGTCATTAGCCGAAAATGGTGGAGTTTGTGTGATGATTAAAACCCAATGCTGTACCTTCATCCCAAACAACACTGCCCCCAAAGGGAGCACAACAAAGTCTTTATGAGGACTTATCATTTTATCCAATTAATTAGCTAAAAATTCTGGAGTCAATGACCCTATTCCAGGATGGCTAGGAAAGTGGTTTGGTAAATGAAAAGGAATCATAGCCTCAATTCTTATTTCTCTTGCAATCATAATAGGTGTACTCATTCTTGTTAGGTGTTGTGTCATACCATGCATCCATGTGCTAATACAAAGGATTGTACAAACAGCACTTACTAGAGCCTCCCTTAGTTCTCCTACATCTTATTCAAGTAAGCTTTTCTTTTTAGAAAATCAAATCGAAGAGCAAAGACAAGACACGTTAAAAAAAAGTTCGAAGAGAAAGAACCATAAGAAAATTTAAAAGGGAGGAATTGTAAGATACAATGCATTTCTCTGAGTTTTTCTTCAAAGATTTAGCCTGCTAACTTCCTTGTCTTTTGTTCTCAAACTCAGCTTTCCTGTTCCTCCTTGCCCTTAGTTACTGTAAAACAGCCTACCCCTTTCCCATCAGTGCTGATCAATAACTCACATCTGTTCCCTTGGTTACCTGTACCCATTGTTCCCCTGAAACTGCACATCTCATACTCTCCACCTCTGTACTTCGTGTCCCCCTCCCCTTCTATATTTAGAAAAATATGTACAAGTAGCCAATCGGGTCAGCTCAGATTGTTCAGCCTGACCCCAGCCCATGGGGGAGTGGCACAGAAGTAGGGACTGCGTTAAGGATAAAAAAACCCCTGGTCTTCTTTGTTTGGTGTGTTATTGCAATCTTGATTGACACAGGTAGCACCCTTCTGCAGAAGTAAATTGCCTTGCTGAGAGAATTAAACTTTTGCCTGAGTGCTGGTTTCACTTCATGGCACCAAGCATTTATTCCTAAAGCATTTTATATCCAACACATACCACTCGGTGAAGTATGACTTTTCTTATAGATTAAATGGCTACTATTCTAAATTAACTTCACTCCTTCTTTAAACAGCTTTATTGAGGTAAAATTGGCACACAATAAGCTAAATGGATTTATAAAGCACAATTCAATAAGTTTTTATATACATATATATCCATAAAACCATCCCTACAATCAAGATAATGAACACATCCATCACCCCAATAGTCTGCTCATGTCACTTTCTGGAGTACAGGCTTTTCATGTTGGGCTCACTCTGTAGTGATTTGTGGGAATAGCTGAGGGCAAAATTCATGCTTAATCACTGTATTCTCCACCACCACACAGTCATAATAAGACAAAATTCTAGCTTTACCTAAGAATGTTCTTGTGAAGCAATTAGTGTCTTAATTTACTAAATCTCATCCATTCATCAAACATCTTTTTAATATTCTGTGTGATAAGAAGTATACGCATAAAGTATTTCTGCTTTATCTTCAAGTATGTTGGATGCCTTGAGGAGAAGCACTTGGTGATTGAGTTGTAAGCTGAACTCACAACTGGGACACTATTTTTTTTTTTACTTGAAATATTGAGTTACAGAAAAATATCGTTATTTGGACTTGTGTGCTTGGCAGGCATTTTCTTGAAAGTAAATGAAATGGGCTTGTTGTTTAAGGAAATCTTAAGCATATTTGCTCCTAAAGATAAAGTTTTAGCTTTCAATGAAAGTTAAGATCTTGGAAAACTCATATCTGACATTGTGATCTAGAAATCTCCTAATACTTAAAACTTTTCTGAAGAAATCAGTGATGATATTAGCAAATGTGATTTTGAAAAATATTGTGTAAAAAAATGTATCAACATTTGGAAGATCTGCATACTTTAATGAACCAATATTTTCTTAATGACCAATGCATGATGTTATAAAACCAGGCATGGGTAAAAAATATTTATTCAAAGTACAAATAGACCAATGGATTTTGATGCAACAGACTTGAGCTCATTAATATGATTTTCGATTTCACAGTGTAATCATCATTTAAGAAACCCTTCTGCCCGGCATGGTGTCTCAGGCCTATAATCACAGCACTTTGGGAGGCCAAGGCAGATGGATCATTTGAGGTCAGAAGTTTGAGACCAGCCTAGCCAACATAGCAAAACCCCATCTCTACTAAAAATTACAAAAAATTGGCCGGGTGCAGTGGCTCACACCTGTAATCCCAGCACTTTTGGAGGCTGAGGCAGGCGGATCACAAGGTCAGGAGATCAAGACCATCCTGGCCAACATGGTGAAACCCCATCTCTGCTAAAATACAAAAAGTTAGCTGGGCATGGTGGTGTACGTCTGTAGTCCTAGCTATTCGGTAGGCAGGGGCAGGGGAATTGCATGAATCCAGGAGGCGGAGACTGCAGTGAACCGAGATAGTGTCACTGCACTCCAGCCTGGTGACAGAGCGAGACTCCATCTCAAAAAAAAAAAAAATTTACAAAAATTAGCCAGGTGTGGTAGTGCACACCTGTAATCCCAGCTACTCAGCAGGCTGAGGAACAAGAATCACTTGAACCCAGGAGGCAGAGGTTGCAGTGAGCCAAGATTTTACCACTGCGCTCCAGCCTCCAGCCTGGGTGATAGAGAAAGACTATCTCAAAAGAAAAGAAAGGAAAGTGAGAAAGAGAGAGAGAGAGATAGAGAGTGAGAGAGAGGAAAAGAAAAGAAAAGAAAGAAGAAAAGAAAACAGCCTCATCAAATTTTGGTGTGATATCAAAGAAGAGTATTCTCAATTATCCAAATGGCTATTAAAAATACTCAGCCCTTTTCCAGCTACATATCTCTGTGAATTTGGATTTTTTTTTTGCTTCCTTCAACAACAACAAAAAAACATAATGCAACAGACTGAATGCAGAGGCAAATATAAGAATCCAACTTTCTTCTATTTAGGCAGACATAAAAGAGAGTTGTTAAATTGTAAATATTTGGTGTCCTCAAAGTACTGAGGTGTATAAAAGTGTCCTGAGACCCAAAGTGCGAGACCCTCTGTGGGTTTAACACTGAGTTAAATCCAGGTATGTTGTATGTTATTTGATTCTCACAAGAATCCCAAGAGGTAGACTTTATCATCCCTATTTCCTAGCTGGGGCTAATAATCTCAGGTTAAAAAACTTCCCTAATGATTTGTTCCTTTGACTCTCTAATGCCAAAATGCATGGCTTTCCAGAATTTGTGTTAAAGCCCAGTTAGTCTCATCAAGGGTAATGATAACCGAGAGACACAGACTCAAAGTCTGGCCGGGTACCACCTTGCCCACTCTGCTACCTCATTCTTCAAGGAAATTTACTGGAGAAAAGTTCAGTACTTTATGAGAGACAAGGCCCAATTTCCTGGAGTTCTAGGAGCTGGGACTTGACTGTGGCAGCAGCTTGCTTTTCCTACCCGGGATTGACAGGAGCCAATTATCAGAGCAGCTTCCCACCTCTGGAACCCTGCAAAAAGCCCACCCAAAGCCCTACAGCCACCCTCTTCTGCCACATCTTCACCAGCTTCTGCTGCATCCCTCAATTCCCCCGGCCAGAGCTGCCCTGTGGAATGCCCCACCAGTGGGCTTTTGCTCTGATTCTTTCTTGTTAGGAGGCTTTTCTGTGGATGCATTCAACATCCTTTTCTCCTTATTTGGGACCTGACTTCCCTTCTTGATGCCATTTCCCTCCATCTTAAGAACAGAATGTGTCTCCTTGAGTCCCCAGAAGTCTGGACTAGGAAGAGGGGCCAAGAGGAATCCAACTTCATCTGCTAGACCCAGGACCAACCTCCATTCATCCTCCACACAGAGCCTTCACCATGTGCCTAAGCCCTATCCCTCCCATCCTTGGAAGTGCATCTAATAAGGCAGTGCATCTCATGACTGCAAGGCCACCCCCATAGTCTTTTGGGGTCTCTATTCCGGTTTCTTCTGTACCCCATACCTTCCCCTCTTAGGTGATTTCACTTAAGATAATTTTGTTAGCATTATTTTTTTCAGTGCTGTGACAGGTAGAAATTGGTATATTAATCTGTTCTCTTGCTGCTAATAAAGACATACCTGAGACTGGATAACTTATAAAGAAAAAGTTTTAATGGACTCACATTTCCACATGGTTGGGGAGTCCTCACAATCATAGCAGAAGGTGAAGGAGGAACAAAGTCATGTCTTACATGGCAGCAGGCAAGAAGGCATGTGCAGGGGAACTGCCCTTTCTAAAACCATCACATCTCTTGAGCCTTATTCACTATCATGAGAACAGCATGGGAAAAACCTACCCCCATGATTCAGTTACCTGGCATCAGGCACCTCCCATGACACATGGGGATTATGGGAGCTACAATTCAAGATGAGATTTGGGTGGGGATAAAATCAAACCATATCATTCTGCCCCTGGCCCCTCCCATGTCTCATGTCCTCACTTTTCAAAACCAATCATGCCTTCCCAACAGTCCCCTAAAGTCCTAACTCATTTCAGCATTAACTCAAATATCCACAGTCCAAAGTCTCATCTGAGACAAGTCATGTCCCTTTGGCCTATGAGTCTGGAAAATCAAAAGCAAATTAGTTACTTCCAAGACACAATGGGGTAAAGGCATTGGGCAAATGTTCCCATTCCAAATGGGAGAAATTGGCCAAAAAAAAGGGGCTACAGGCCCCATGCAAGTCTGAAATCCATTGGGGGCAGTCAAATCTTAAAGCTCCAAAATAATCTCTTTGACTCTATGTCTCACTTCCAGGTCATGTTGATGCAAGACGTGGGTTCCCATGGTCTTGGGCAGCTCTGCCCCTGTGGCTTTGCAGGGTACAGTCCCACTCCTGGCTGCTTTCACAGGCTGGTTGAGTATCTGTGGCTTTTCCAGGCACACAGTGCAAGCTGTTGGTGGATCTAACATTCTGGCACCTGGAGGATGGTGGCCCTCTTCTCACAGCTCCATTAGGCAGAGCCTAAGTGGGGAATCTGTTTAGGGGCTCTGACCCCACATTTCCCTTTCGTATTGCCCTAGCAGAGGTTTTCCTTGAGGGCCCAGCCCCTGAAGCACACCTCTGTCTGAACATACAGAACTTTCCATACATCCTCTGAAATCTAGGTGGAGGTACCCAAACCTCAATTCTTGACTTCTGCACACCATGTGTAAGTAGCCAAGGCTTGGGGCTTGCACCCTCTGAAACAACAAGCTGAGCTGTACATCGGCCCCTTTTAGCCATGGCTGGGACTCAAAGAGCCAAGTCCTGAGACTGCAAAAACAGCAAGGCCCTGGGCCTGGCCCATGAAACCATTTTTTCCTCCTAGGCTTCCTGGCTGGTGATGGGAGGGGCTGCTGTGAAGGCCTCTTTCATGCTCTGGAGACATTTTCCCCATTGTCTTGGTGATTAACATTTGGCTCCTTGTTACTTATGCAAATGTCTACAGCTGGCTTGAATTTCTCCTCAGAAAATGAATTTTTCTTTTCTATCACGTAATCAGGATACAAATTTTCTGAACTTTTAGGCTCTGCTTCTTTTTTAAACCTAAGTTCCAATTCCAAAGC
Organism: Nomascus leucogenys; assembly: GCF_006542625.1. Lineage (NCBI taxonomy): Eukaryota > Metazoa > Chordata > Mammalia > Primates > Hylobatidae > Nomascus > Nomascus leucogenys. The sequence continues at coordinate 1,428,437 of NC_044398.1, forward strand.
ATATCTTTGTGAATACATAAAACTGAATGCTTTTAACAACCCAAGTCACCTCTTGAATGCTTTGGTGCTTAGAAATTTCTTTCTCCAGATACCCTAAATCATCTCTCTCAAGTTCAACGTTCCGCAGTTCTCTAGGGCAGGGGCAAAATGCTGCCACTCTTTTTGCTAAAGCATAGCAAGAATCACCTTTGCTCCAGTTGCCAGTTAAGTTCTTCCTCTCCATCTGAGACCACCTAAGCCTGGACTTTTTGGTCAAAACTATTCAGCAAGTCTCTAGGAAGATCCAAACTTTCCCACATCTTTCTGTCTTCTTCTGAGCCTTCCAAACTGTTACAACCTCTGCCTTTTACCCAGTTCCAAAGTTGCTTCCACATTTTTGGGTATCCTTATAGCAGAACCCCACTCTACTGGTACCAATTTACTATATTAGTCTGTTCTCATACTACTAATAAAGACATACCCAAGGCTGGGTAATTTATAAAGAAAAAGAGGTTTAATGGATTCACAGTTCACATGGCTGGGGAGGCCTCACAATCATAGGGGAAGGTAAAAGAGGAGCAAAGGCATGTCTTACCTGGCAGCAGGCAAGAGGGCATGTGCAGGGGAACTGCCCCTTATAAAACTGTCAGATCTCATGAGACTTATTTACTATCATGAGAAAAACATGGGAAAAACTATCTTGCACTTGGTCCCTCCCATGACATGTGGGGATTATGGGAGCTATAATTCAAGATGAGATTTGGGTGGGGACACAGCCAAACCATATCACATGGTAATGAATAAGCCTGTATTACTCTTGCCCTCATGAAGCTTATAATCTACTTTGGTTTCTATATTCATATTGATTGCTCATCCAAAGAACTTGCCCAAAGCCATTTAATAGACATAAAGAAAATGTTTGATTAAAAAACGATGTTCTTTTTACTAAGTTTTTGCAGTTATTCCAATATACATATATGGAACATTTATATACTCATATAGAAACTCTATACTACCTTTTCTGGTTTCTATAGCCCTTTGATCATTTTAGTATTTATAGTGCTTTTATTACTATGCAATATTTCATGTATGCAGCTACTCCTAAAATACACTCTGAATATCCTGAGGGAAAGAGCTATATCTAACTTACCTTTTTTTCCTTCCCACGTTTTCCTAGTACTAACAGCTTCTCAGTACATCTAGAATGACTGATATTTCTTGCTGATCAATATAATAATGCATTTTATGGATTATTATTTACAAAATCACACAAATGAAAGGCATAGTAGTTTACTAATGAAAGACATGGTTATTATTAATATTATGCTGTTTCTTTGATAACAAGACATAGTTTTATTAACTGTTTTTGCAGCTCAAGTTCCTTCTGTCTTTCTCTTGTATGTACAAAAGCAGATCATCCTGAGCTAAGTAACAGGGTTGTTTCAAATATTCTTAGAAAGTTAGAATCAGCTCCAAATAACACTGGCTATGGGTGCATAATACCTGATTGGGGGAAATTATAAAGTCTTTGGGCAAATTCATGTTTTAAGGGTGTGGTATATGTACAGACTTTAGACTTTTGTCCCATTGTTTAATTCTTACCTTCCTCCAACCTTCGTCAAAGAAGGAAACCCTAAAGTTGGACTGAAAAACTTCATATGTCAAGAAGCATCTTCAAATAGAAAGCTCTTTTCTCAATCCCTTTGGATAATCAGTGGGCAAAATCTACCCTTTCTGGCTGGGAACAAAACCCACAGGCTATGATCAAGGAATTCATCGGAGAGTGTGGTTTCCCTCCGGAGGAAACATATTTCACATGCACCTTGTCCATGTTAGAAGAGGACCAGGGACATGCTGTGAGTGTGTTTGGCTGACTGACACTTATCTCAGTAGAAGATCTCTCATACACCTGTCCCCACTTACCTGCGTGTCAGATCCAGGGCTTCGTCCAAGTTATTCCACTGGCCTCACTATGAGGCTGACCAGAAGACCTGTGATCTGTGTAATGAGAAAATCATTTGGTGTATTTCAGTGTTTGCATAAGATTTTTTTTTGTGTTGAGTATGGGTGCTCTGTATCATTGCCGGAGTATTGGGCAAGACATAAATATCTCCATGGAAAACTATCTCATCTTTTAAATTTTCCTTATTGTTCACAAAACCTACATGGGTGCTCACTAATTTCTCCCATCTGAAATTTGTGAAGTGGTCCTGAGGTCTTCCTATTAGCAATTCCACACTGGAAATGTCATTATTAACTGAAGACAGATTATACCACCCAAACATCCTCATGTGTCTCTCATTTAGCTTCTTTAGCATTATGATTAGAATAAACGGCCCAGCTCCTGCTTGGAGCTTCCTTAGAGAGCACCAGGCCTTAGCCATGTTGTTGGGTGAGAGAGGATCATCCATGCCTTTGTGGAAAAATATAAGATCAATCACAGGCAGTTTGCAACAGAAGTAAAAATCACCTCTCTCAAAAAAAAAAAAAAAATCACAAAGCTCCAATCAAGGACCTTGATGACAAGTGAAATTAAATAAAACATGAGTGATGAAACACTGTAATATGTTTATGGTGAGCTAGTCCAGACAGCTGATAATTAATTGTTGTCCAAATAGCAACTTGGCAGTAGATGACTGTAACCAGAACACAGAGCAGTAGTTAGTTAAAAGTACCAATAAGATGTTTGCTTCTTTTGAAGACTCACTTCCGAGGGGAGGAAAAGATAGAGGAAAATCATGGACCTTCCATGTGCCTAGACTGCCTGCAAGTCTGTATTCTGACCCATTGTTGGCTTTTTGCTTTTACATTCCTTTCTGCCGTGGTAATGCTATTTGTGCTGTGCAGCCCCAAAGCAAAAGTCTGTGTGTGTTTTATCCTGGGCTACCACCCACAGAACCTCCAAAATCTGAAAACAAATAAATGCAGATGCGCACAATTTAAGTAAGTTAAAAAACATGTTCTTATTTATCTGCCTAGATTCTTACACTTAAAATAGCTTTGGTTTGAATCCTCTTCAGCCTCCTGTTTTTCCTGAATCTGAAAGCTGTCCTGCAGAGAAGAAAGATAGCGTTCAGAAAAGGAAACAGATTCCTCAAATGAACTTTAATAAAATGCACATATAAAAAGAAGCCAAGAACTAAAAGGAGGCCTTGGAGATTTCCCATTTGAAGTCTCAGTTTCCTTATCTGTGAAATAAGATTGGACCAGATAATCTCTCTGGTTCCTTCAGCAATCCTGCTTCCTAAACTATTAGTGGCATAGAATTCAAATAATGTGTGGAAGCTAAATCCAAACATGTATAATTTAAATGCCACTTAGAAGTAGAAGAAATGGGCTCAGCGTATTGGCTCACATCTGTCATCCCAGCACTTTGGGAGGCCAAGGCAAGCAGATCACTTGAGGTCAAGAGTTCGAGACCAGACTGGCCAACCTGGTGAAACCCTATCTCTACTAAAAATACAAAAAAAAAAAAAAAAAAAAAAAAAAAAAAAAAAAAAAGGCATGATGGCACACGCCTGTAGTTGCAGCCAGTTACTTGGGAGGCTGAGGCAGTAGAATTGCTTGAACCTAGAAGGCGGAGGTTGCACTGAGTTGAGATAGCTCCACTGCACTCCAGTGTGGGCGACATAATGAGACTCTGTCTCAAAAAAAACACACACAAATAAACAAAAACCAAAAACCAAAAAACCAAAAAACAAACAACAACAACAAAACCAGAAGTAGAAGAAATGATCATACAACATAATCCCCTAATCTGAATTTCTCCCATGGTTCTTGCAGTTTGTATACAGAGGTAATAGAGCTACACCTCAGGTAGCCAGAATTTGTTAATTAGACTTCCTAGCTGATGACACACTAATAAGTATAAGTCTGGGCCTGCCCACTTCTTTTTGGAATTTTTCTTATTTTCTATCTTCATCCATGTTTTGGTTTGAATGTATACCTGCAAACTCATGTTGGAATTTAATTGCCATTGTAACAACATTAAGAGGTGGGGCTTTTAAGCAGTGATTAGATCTTAGTGGCTCCATCCTCATGAATGGATTATTGCTGCTAGTGCAGGAGTAGGTCAGTTCTCATGAGAAAAAGAAAACCCTCTCACACCTACTCTCTTGCCTTCTGCCTTCTGCCATGGGATAACCCTAAACAGATACTGATGCCATGCTCTTAAACTTCCCAGCCTCCAGAACATTGAGCCAAATAAACTTCTTTTGTCTATAAATTACTCAGTCTGTGATATTCTGTTATAGCAGCAGAAAATGGGCTAAGAAAATACCATTCCCCTTCCACCTCATAGGCACCCATTCTGTGCATGTCCTTGCATTCCAACCTTCACTTATTTTTATAAAATATGCATCCTAAAATATAGTATTATATTTTTTAAAATTTTATGTAAAATTTACATAAAAATCTATGCTTATATTTTTATATATTAATTGCTTCTAATCACTGTGTATTATTATACTGATTGGATATATGCTCCATTTTGCTTATGTATTTTCTCATTGATAGAACTTCTCATTGCCTTGACTTTTACCCATAACTCTGGAAACAACATTCTTATATAAATCTCCTTGGGCATCTACACAAAAATTACTGTAGAGCATTTACTCAAGAATAGAATTGCTGGATCTTAGGGTATGTGCATATTCAAGTGCACTAGCTGCTCACCAGAATGAATTCAGAGACCCACCCCTAGTCTATGTCTGTTTCTACTTCCACATCCCACCTTTATATTATTTTAAATTCTAATTCTTGACAATTAATGCAGTAAATTGTATTTACTGTTTGAATTTTCATCCTCTAATTATTCTTGAGGTTGAGTTGCTCTTATAAATGCAACAATACTGGGTTCATTATCCAATTGTCTTTTTCTAGACACAGAGGAAGGCTATACTTTACAACTTCCCTTGCAGTTAGGTTGTGACCATGTTAATGAGTCCTGGCTAATGGAATGTGGGTGGTATTGTAATATTATCATTTATTATATTCTGAGAGATTCTCAAATTGTTTGTGTAGTTATCTTTACTCCCTTCTCTCCCTTTTGCCCTCTATACAATTAGGAGGGGTGTGGGGGGTTCAGCAGGGATCCATTCTCATTTGTGACTTAAAGAGTGTACTATTAGCAAACATCACCATCATCCTGACCCAGAAGTTAAAGGACTCTAAAGTATAGCAATATGGTGCCCTTGTTGCGCTGGCTAAAACCTGACATATGAAGTAAATGGGAAAAGGTACTACTTGTGAAGGTTTCTTCTAGCTCAGAAAGTTTTTAGGGAATTTTTCCAAGATTCAAACAAGAACAAAAGTAATGAACTTCTGTTTTCAGAGTCGGGCTATGTAGTACTATACTATCTGTAGTTGTCAGTGTTGTATAATCAGATTAGTGGTTTTAGCCTTTACTAAAACAAACAAGAAGGGATCTGGCTTGAACCAGATAATAGTAAAAATGTTATATTGACAATGTTACATTTGGTAGTGTACCCCTTGGAGGAAGTATCTTTATTCAACTAAGAATCAAGATATTATAAGTAAGGAAGTGTATGATTCCCATGCAAGCCATTGTCCAGCTTATTACCACAGTTGTCGGAAATGCTTCTAAGTTTCAGTAGCTTAGGAAATATAATTTTATTTACATCTGAGAGGAGGGAATAACAGTCTTTATTTTATTTATTTATTTTTATTTTTAATTTTTTTGAGATGGAGTCTCACTCTGTCGCCCAGGCTGGAGTGCAGTGGTGCGATCTCGGCTTACTGCAAAATCCACCTCCTGGGTTCACGACATTCTCCTGCCTCAGCCTCCTGAGTAGCTGGGACTACAGGCGCCTGCCACCAGGTCCATCCAATTTTTTGTATTTTTAGTAGAGATGAGGTTTCACCGTGTTAGCCAGGATGGTATTGATCTCCTGACCTTTTGATCCGCCCACATTGGCCTCCCAAAGTGCTGGGATTACAGGCGTGAGCCACTGTGCCCGGCCTTAACAGTCTTTCTTTTAAAACAACATAGTCCATTTTATTTATTTTCTTGAGTACTCTTCATAATCATTATCCAATACTGGGCATGTTTTCTTACTCTCAGGGTTTATAATGCAACACGCAGTCCTCAATTTCCTTGTCAGTCATGGCTGCTAATTAGTCTTTTGTTCCTGTATGAAGAATTTGCATTGTCTTAATGCTATCCCTCCACTTGCCTATCTATCTCAGTAGATACCCTACAAGCCAAAAAATGTTGGGGTCCTATCTTTAGTCTCTTCAAACAAAATAATTGCCAGCCAAGAATTTTGTATCCAGCTAAACTAAGCTTCATAAATGAAAGCAAGATAAAGTATTTTTCAGACAAACAAGTGCTAAGAGAATTTGCCACTACCAAGCCAGCACTATAAGAAATACTAAAAAGAGTTCTAAACCTTGAAACAAAACCTCAAAATACACTAAAATAGAACTTCCCTAAAGCATAAATCTCAGAGGGCCTATATAACAATAACACAATAAAAAAAAACAAGGTGTCAAGCAACCACTAGCACGATGAATAAAACAATACCTCAATTCTCAACACTAACATTGAATGTAAATGGCCCACACAGTTCACTTAAAAGATACAGAATGTCAGAATAGATAAAAGTCCACCAACCAAGTATCTGCTGTTTTGAAGAGACTCACCTAACACATAAGAACTCACATGAATTTAAGGTAAAGGGGTGAGAAAAGATATTCCTTGCAAATGGAAATGAAAAGTGAGCAGGAGTAGCTACTGTCAGATGTAAAGTAGCTATCTTTACATCTGACAAAACAGACTTTAAAGCAACAACAGTTGCTAATGACCAGTAATGATGAGCATTTTTTCATATGTCTGTTGTTTGCATAAATGTCTTCCTTTGACAAGTGTCTGTTCATATCCTTTGCCCACTTTTTGATGGTGTTGTTGGTTTTTTCTTGTGAATTTGTTTATGTTCTTGGTAGATTCTGGATATTAGCCCTTTGTCAGATGGATAGATTACGAAAATTTTCTCTCATTCTGTAGGTTACTGGTACACTCTGCTAATAGTTTATTTTGCTTTGTCTAAGCTCTATAGTTTAATTAGATACCATTTGTCAATTTTGGCTTTTGTTGGCATTGCTTTTGGTGTTTTAGTCATGCAGTCTTTTCCCATGCCTATGTCCTGAATGGTATTGCCTAGGTTTTCTTCTAGGGTTTTTATGGTTTTAGGTCTTACATTTAAGTCTTTATTCCATCTTGAGTTAATTTTTGCATAAGGTGTAAGGAAAGGATTCTGTTTCAGCTTTCTACATATGGCTAACCAGTTTTCCCAACACCATTTATTAAATAGAGTATCCTATCCCCATTGCTTGTTTTTGTCAGCTCTGTCAAATATCAGATGGTTGTAGTTGTGTGGTGTTATTTCTGAGGCCTCTGTTCTGTTCCATTGGACTATATATCTGTTTTGGTACCAGTACCATGCTGTTTTGGTTACCGCACCCTTGTATTATAGCTTGAAGTCAGGTAGCGTGATGCCTCCAGCTTTGTTCTTTTGGCTTAAGATTGTCTTGGCTATGCTGGCTCTTTTTTGATTCCATATGAAGTTTAGAGTAGTATTTTCCAATTCTGTGAAGAAAGTCAGTGGTAGCTTGATGGGGATAGCATTGAATATGTAAATTACTTTGGGCAGTATGTCCATTTTCACAGTATTGATTCTTCCTATCCATGAGCCTGGAATGTTCTTCCATTTGTTAGTGTCCTCTCTTGTTTCATTGAGCAGTGGTTTGTAGTTCTCCTCGAAGAGGTCCTTCACATCCCTTGTAAGTTAGGTTCCTAGGTATTTTATTATCTTGGTAGTAATTGTGAATGGCAGTTCACTCATGATTTGGCTCTCTGTTTGTCTCTTATTGATGTATAGGAATGCTTATGATTTCTGCATATTGATTTTGTACCCTGAGACTTTGTTGAAGTTGCTTATCAGCTTAAGGAGATTTTGGGCTGAGACAATGGGATTTTCTAAATACACAATCATGTCATCTGCAAAGAGGGACAATTTGACTTCCTCTTTTCCTAATTGAATACCCTTTATTTCTTTCTCTTGCCTGATTGCCCTGGCCAGAACTTCCAATACTATGTTGAATAGGAGTGGTGAGAGGGGGCTTCCTTGTCTTGTGCTCATTTTCAAAGGGAATGCTTCCAGTTTTTGGCCATTCAGTATGATATTGGCTGTGGGTTTGTCATAAATAGGTCTTGAGATACAGTCCATCAATACCTGCTTTATTGAGAGTTTTTAGCATGAATGGCTGTTGAATTTTGTCCAAGGCATTTTCTGCACCTACTGAGATAATCATGTAGTTTTTGTCATTGGTTCTGTTTGTGTGATGGCTTACGTTTATTGATTTGCATATGTTGAACCAGCCTTGCGTCCCAGGGATGAAGCCAACTTGATCAAGATAGATAAGCTTTTTGATGTGCTGCTGGATTTGTTTTGCCAGTATTTTATTGAGGATTTTTGCCTCAATGTTCATCAGGGATATTGGCCTAAAATTTTCTTTTTTTCTTGTATCTCTGCCAATCAGGAAGATGATGACTTCATAAAATGAGTTAGAGAGGATTCCCTCTTTTTCTATTGATTGGAATAGTTTCAGAAGGAATGGGACCAGCTCCTCTTCATACCTCTGGTAGAATTTGGCTGTGAGTCCGTCTGGTCCTGGACTTTTTTGGTGGGCATGCTATTAATTATTGCCTCAATTTCAGAATCTGTTATTGGTCTATTCAGAGATTCAACTTCTTATTAGTTAGTTCTGGGAGGGTGTATGTGTCTGGGAATTTATACATTTCTTCTAGACTTTCTAATTCATTTGCATAGAGGTGTTTATAGTATTCTCTGATGGTAGTTTGTATTTCTGTGGGATTGGTGGTGATATCCCCTTTATCATTTTTTTACTGCGTCTATTTGATTCTTCTCTCTTTTCTTCTTTATTAGTCTTGCTAACGGTCTATTGATTCTGTTGATCTTTTCAAAAAACCAGCTCCTGGATTCATTGATGTTTTGAAGGTTTTTTTGTGTCTCTACCTCCTTCACTTCTGCTCTGATCTTAGTTATTTCTTGTCTTCTGCTAGCTTTTGAATTTGTTTGCTCTTGCTTTCCTAGTTCTTTTAATTCTGATTTAGGGTGTTGATTTTAGATCTTTCCTGATTTCTCTTGTGGGCATTTAGTATTATAAATTTCCCTCTACACACTGCCTTAGCTGTGTCCCAGAGATTCTGGTATGTTGTGTCTTTGTTCTCATTGGTTTCAAAGAGCATCTTTATTTCTGCCTTCATTTTGTTATTTACCCAGTCATCATTCAGCAGCAGGTTGTTCAGTTTCCATGTAGTTGTGTGGTTTTGAGTTAGTTTCTTTATCCTGAGTTCTAGTTTGATTGCACTGTGGTCTGAGAGACAGTTTGTTGTGATTTCTGTTCTTTCACATTTGCTGAGGAGTGTTTTATTTCCAATTATGTGGTCAATTTTAGAATAAGTGTGACGTGGTGCTGAGAAGAATGTATATTCTGTTGACTTGGGGTAGAGAGTTCTGTTGATGTCTATTAGGTCCGCTTGGTCCAGACCCGAGTTTAAGTCTTGGATATCCTTGTAATTTTCTGTCTCGTTGATCTGTCTAATATTGACAGTGGGGTGTTAAAGTCTCCTATTATTATTGTGTTGGAGTCTAAGTCTCTTTGTAGGTCTCTAAGAGCTTTCTTTATGAATCTCGGTGCTCCTATATTGGTTGCATATATATTTAGGATAATTAGCTCTTCTTGTTGAGTTTATCCCTTTATTATTATGTAATGGCCTTCTTTGTCTCTTTTGATCTTTGTTGGTTTAAAGTCTGTTTTACCAGAGACTAGCATTGCAACCCCTGCCTTTGTTTGCTTTCCATTTGCCTGGTAGATCTTCCTCCATCCCTTTATTTTATGTGTCTCTGCATGTGGGATGGGTCTCCTGAGTACAGCACACTGATGGGTCTTGAGTCTTTATCCATTTTTTGCCAGTCTGTGTCTTTTAATTGGGGCATTTTCTTCATTTACATTTAAGGTTAATATTGTCATGTGTGTATTTGATCCTGTCATTATGATGCTAGCTGGTTATTTTGCTCATTATTTGATGAAGTTTCTTCATAAAATTGATGGTCTTTACAATTTGGCATGTTTTTGCAGTGGCTGGTGCCGTTTGTTCCTTTCCATGTTTAGTGCTTCCTTCAGGCACTCTTGTAAGACAGGCCTGGTGGTAACAAAATCTCTCAGCATTTGCTTGTCTGTAAAGGATTTTATTTCTCTTTCACTTATGAAGCTTAGCTTGGCTGGATGTGAAATTCTGGGTTGAAAATTCTTTTCTTTAAGAATGGTGAATTTTGGCCCCCACTCTTTTCTGGCTTGTAGGGTTTCTGCAGAGAGATCCACTGTTAGTCTGATGGGCTTCCCTTTGTGGGTTACCTGACCTTTCTCCCTGGCTGCCTTAACATTTTTTCCTTCATTTCAACCTTGGTGAATCTGACGATTATGTGTCTTGGGATTGCTCTTTGCAAGGAATATTTTCGCTCCGTATTTCCTGAATTTGAATGTTGGCCTGCCTTGCTAGGTTGGGGAAGTTCTCCTGGATAATATCCTGAATAGAGTTTTTAACTTGGTTCCATTCTCCCTGTCACTTTCAGGTACACCAATCAAACATAGATTTGGTCGTTTCACATAGTCCCATATTTCCTGGTGGCTTTGTTCGTTTCTTTTCACTCTTTTTTCTCTAATCTTTTCTTCTCACTTTATTGCATTAATTTGATCTTCAATCTCTGATATCCTTTCTTCCACTTGATTGCATCAGCTATTGAAGCTTGTGTATGCTTCATGAAGTTCTCGTGCTCTGTTTTCAGCTCCATCAGGTCATTTATATTCTTCTTTACACTGGTTCTTCTAGTTAGCCATATCCATTTTCAAAGTTTTTAGCTTCCTTTCAATGGTTTAGAACATGCTTCTTTAGCTCGGAGAAGTTTGTTCTTACCCACCTTCTGAAGCCTACTTCTGTCAACTCAGCAAACTCATTCTCCATCCAGTTTTGGTCCCTTGCTGGTGAGGAGTTGTGATCCTTTGGAGGAGAAGAGGCATTCTGGTTTTAGGAATTTTCAACCTTTCTGCTCTGGTGTTTCCCCTCTTTGTGGTTTTATCTACCTTTGGTGTTTGATGTTGGTGACCTATGTATGGGATTTTGATGTGGATGTCCTTTTTGTTGACATTGATGCTATTCCTTTCTGTTTGTTAGTTTTCCTTCTACCAGACAGGCCCCTCAGCTGCAGGTCTGTTGCAGTTTGCTGGAGGTCCACTCCAGACTCTGTTTGCCTGGGTATCATCAGCGGAGGCTTCAGAACAGCAAATATTGCTGCCTGATCCTTCCTCGGGAAGCTTTGTCCCAGAATGTGGTGTCTATCAGCCTCTACTCAGAGATATCTCCCAGTCAGGCTACACAGGCATCAGGGACTCACTTGAGGAGGCAGTCTGTCCATTATCAGAGATCGAACGCCATGCTGGGAGAACCTTTGCTTTCTTCAGAGCTGTCACACAGGGACATTTAAGTCTGCAGAAGCTGTGCCCACAGCTGCCCCTTCCCTCAGGTGCTCTGTCCCAGGGAGATGAGGGTTATATCTATCAGTCCCTGACTGGGTCTGCTGTCTTTTGTTCAGATATGCCCTGCCCAAAGAGGTACAATCTAGAGAGGCAGTCAACCTTGGTGAGCTGCAGTGGGCTCCGCCCAGTTTGAGCTTCCCGGCAGCTTTGTTTATGATGTGAGCATAAAACTGCCTACTCAAGCCTGAGCAATGGCAGACGCCCCTCCCCCTCCAAGCTCTAGCATCCCAGGTCGATCTCAGACTACTATGCTAGCAAGAGAATTTCAAGGCAATGGATCTTAGCTTGCTAGGCTCCGTAGGCATGGAACCTGCTGAGCCAGGCACTGGAGGGAATCTCCTGGTCTTCTAGTTGTGAAGACCATGGGAAAAGCACTGTATTTGGGCAGGAGTGTACCATTCCTCCTGGTACAGTCTCTCACGGCTTCCCTTGGCTAGGAAAGGGAAATCCCCCGACCCCTTGTGCTTCCCCAGTGAGGCCATGCCCTGCCCTGCTTCGGTTCACCCTCCAGGGCTGCACCCACTGTCCAACCAGTCTCAGTAAGATGAACCAGGTACTTCAGTGGGATATGCAGAGATCACCCATCTTCTGCATCAGTCTCGCTGGGAGCTGCAGACCGGAGCTGCTCCTATTCAGCCATCTCGGAAGATCTCCCTGTGTTATTGTTAACTATAGTCATCATACAGTGGTATAGAACACTAGAACTTATTCTTCTTACCTAGCTGTAATTTTGTATTCTTTAATAAACCTCTCCCTATCCTTTCCTTTCTCCCCTCCTTCCCAGCCTCTAATATCCTCTGTTCTACTTTTCACTTCCATAAGATCAACCTTTTTAGCTTCCACATATAAGTAAGGACATTCACTATTTAATTATCTGTTCCTGGCTTATTTCACTTATTATGCTGTCCTCCAGTTCCATCCGTGTTGCCAGGAGTGACAGGATTTTTATTATGTCTTATGACTAAATAGTATTCAATTGCGTATATATGCCACATTTTTATTTTCCATTCATCTGTTGTTGGACACATAGGTTGATTCCATATCTTGGCTATTGTGAATAGTGATAAAGTAAACATGGATGAGCAGATGTCTCTTCCATATACTGATTTTGTTTCCTTCAGATAAATCAGCAGTAGTGATATTGCTAGATCACATGGTAATTCTATTTGTAGTTTTTTAAGGAACCTCCCTACTGATCTTCATAATGGCTGTAATAGTTTACATTTCCACCAATAGTGTATAAATTCTCTTTTCTCCACATCCTGGCCAGCATTTGTTACTTTTGTCTTTTTGGTAATAGCCACCAAACCAGAGTGAGATGACATACTTCATTGTGGTTTTGATTTGCATTTCTCTGATGATTAGTGATGTTGAGCATTTTTTCACATATTTGTTGGCCATCTGTATGTCTTCTTTTGAGAAATGTCTGTAAAAATTATTTGCAATTTTTTTATCAGGTCATTTGTTTTTTCACTCTTGAGATGTTTGAGTTCTTTGTATATTCTGGTTATTAATTCCCTGTGGATGCATCGTTTGTACATATTGTCTCCCATTCTGTAGGCTGGCTTTTCACTGTGTTGATTGTTTCTTGTGCCATGCAGAAGCTTTTTAGTTTGATATAATTCCACTTGTTTATTTTTGCTTGTGTTATCTGTGCTTTTTAGGTCTTATTCATAAAATCTTTTCCCAGACCAATGTCCCAAATTATCTTCCTTATGTTTTCTTCCAGTATTTTTATAGTTTCATGTTTTATGTTTAGGTCTTTGATCTATTTTGAGTTGACTTTTGTAGAGGGTGAGTGGTAGGGGTCTATTTTCATTCTTCTGCATACGGATATTCAGTTTTCCCAGCATCATTTATTGAAAAGACTGTCCTTTTCCCAATGAGTGTTATTGACACCTTTGTCAAAAATCAGTTGGCTGTTGATACACATATTAATTTCTAGGTTCTTTATTCTTTTCCATTGGTCTATGTGTCTGTTTTTATGATAGTTTCATGCTGCTTTGCCTACTATGGCTTTGTAGTATATTTTAAAGTCTGGTAGTGTGATGCCCCCAGCTTTTTTCTTTTTGTTCAAGATTGCTTTGGCTATTTGGGGTTTTCTGTGGTTTCATATCAACCTTAGATTTTTTTCTATTTATATAAAGAATGTCATTGGTATTTTGATAAGGATTGCATTGAACCTGTAGGTTACTTTGCGTGATATTGCCATTTTAACAATATTAATTCTGTTGATCCATGAGCCTGGGATGTCTTTCAAAAAAGTGCCAATTTTAAGATTGTACCTGATTTTTCTTAGCTTCTGCATTTCTACAGCTTTCTCCTTGCATGATTCTTTAATGAAATGGCTGAACAAGTTTTTTTGTTCGAACTTGACTCATTTTTTTTTCCTGAAAGTCTCCCCTAAGCCAGATTTCTTTTTAGCCAGTCCCAGAAAGTTCAGTGTACAACTGACAAATCCTGTTCTCTGAACTTCTTGTAATTTAGTTGATAGTTAGTACTCACTTTGTAGGGTCATGTGTTGATATGTTTGTGTGGTGAATACATCTTATTTCCTTGGCTAAAACTGGGAGCAAACTAAAAGCAATACCCTGTCCCCAAGTATGTCAGGGTAATTTCTTCCAATACTAATTTAGTTTTTTCCTCCCTATATTTTTCCTTCCCCATTTCTGGGAACCAGCTTCTGTGCTTCCTTGCCCAAGGGGAGGAAACAAATATATATATATGTATATACATGCAAATATATATATGTATATACATGCAAATATATGTATGTACTTACATGCAAATACACACACACACACATATATACATACACATAGACATATAAATCTGTAGTAGAGATGGGATCTTGCTTTATTGCCCAGGCTGGTCTTGAACTCCTGCACTCAAATGATCCTTCTGCCTTGGCCTCCCAAAGAGCTGATATTACAGGCATGAGCCACTTCACTCAGCTCCTGAAGAAAGATTGTTACTCAGATCACTCTTCCTTATAGTCATTGGCTCTCTCTGTTTTGTTTTGTTTTTTTTTTGTAAACACCTAAACTCATAGAAGGAATTATGCTGCATATTCCAAGGAGGGAACAGAACAGCAGGGTGTGTCTCAAAATAAGAAGAGGCAAAAGGAAGCTATTCGAAAGAGAGGGGCATGCAAGTACCTCACCTAGTGGGAAACTTTAATCCTGATAGCTCTCTGGGCAAATGGCAGAACATCAGAAAGAAATGTCTGAGCATGTCTAGGGAGGCTGGATCCCAGGCATGTTGGAACAGTCTTGGCAGACATTCCTATGCCCCACATATGGCCTATGAGCAAATTGCCCTTGGACTTCAGAGGAACAAACAGGCTTACACAGTGAAGACATCCATGATGACCACACTGTAATGAAGGACTAGACACCTTTCCATATCCTCCAGGTATCTCTTAAGCCTCTGGGTTCTCATGGGACCATTAAAGAAGGAGATGAAACCTCAACAATGAATCAAGACTTAACATCTCACTAGTCTGGCCAAATGTGGTCCTTATATTACTTAAGCTGATTGTTTTATACACTAAAAAAATAAAAAATAAAAAAACAATATTTCTTAGTCACATTTGACTTGGTATAATAAGTTTCTACTTGCCATATGTATATTTTTGTTGTCGGATAAATTCCTAGTGCCAGGATCTGAATCATAGAAATATTATTTATGCAGTATACTTTTTAAGAATTGTTTATTTTCAGAGAGCTCAGGACTAACTTTTTAGTCTAAACAAGTAGAAAATTGCATGACATGTCAACAATTAACATGATTAATATGCCCCAAAGAATTTTTGTCATTGGTGAAATTGAAAGTACATCATTAAATTTGCAGGTGATGTATAATTTTGGAAGGCAGCTCTGGCAAAAGGCCTGAGGCCAAAATCTATTATGACTATGATAAACTGGAAAAAGGATGCTATATCTTAGAAATTAACTGGACATGGATGTGAATAAGTATAAAAGAGAGAAAAAAGAACAGATAGAAACTGAAATAAGGTTCTTGATAAAAGTACAGATTATGTAAGTAGAAAATGGGCAACACTTCATTCCAGTGTAGTTAAGGAGAAAGCAATCTGTCATTACAAAGCAATGTAATATAATACTATGAACAATTTGTTCAAGGATGGCCTGTTCATGCCTTCACGGTATTTACTCACTCAGAGAGAGACCAGGTAGAAGGTGATCAAGAACACAGGGAGCACCTAGAGTCACACTGACAGGGTTTGAATCCCAGCTCAGGTACTTATTACCTTTACCTATATCACCTTTGGGTAGTTTTCAAACTTCTCTGTGCCTTGATTTCCTCATCTGTGAAATGGGGTTGAAAATAATACTTTAAAATTTAGTCGAGTTAATATTTTTTAAACACACAGAATGGTTTCCACCTCTGGTGGGCTCTGTAAGAGAATGTGTTGAATAAAATATATTTGCCCAACATTGATTTATTACTATTGAGTTTAAACCACTTCTTAGGGCACCGTAATAACGCCAAAATATGTAAGACATGGCCTTTGCGCTCAAGAAGTTTATGACTTCACAGAGAAAACACTGGAATGGTACACAAGTCTAAAATTCAACTTTAAAATAATTTTGAAAGTAGCTCAGCAGAGACACAAAGACATTTGAAGCATGAGGGGTGGATTATAAATCTTCTAGGGTGACAATGTTAAAGGACTTCAGTTTAGTCTGCAGTGCAGAAAAACAAAAGCTTTTCTTGAGGGCAGACTTTTCTCCATTGCCATAGAAGTTAGAAATAAAACAAAGTGGACGGAGGTTATCTCATGAGTATTTGAAGCTGAAGAAGAAGAGTTCCCTGGAAGAGGTAACAGTCATATGTAAGGATGTGTGACATCCTTGGGGGAGATCTTAACTATGACCAGCCTAAAGATGTAGAGGCTGCTCTCAGAGTCCTGCTCAATTGGCAATGTAGTAATAGAAAATGCATAAAAAGTCTGGGCTCAGGGGCTCATGCCTGTAATTCCAAGACTTTGGGAGGCCGAGGTAGGCAGATCACTTGAGGCCAGGAGTTTGAGACTAGCCTGGGCAACATGGTGAAACCCCGTTTCTACAAAACATACAAAAATTAACCAGGCATAGTGGCGCATGCTTGTTATCCCAGCTACTCAGAAGTTGAAGTGGGAAGATCACCTGAGCCTGGGAGTTCGAGGCTGCTGTGAGCCATTATTGTGCCACTGCACTGCAGTCTGGGCAACAAAGTGAGAGCCTGTCTCAAGAAGAAAAGAAAAGTAAAGGAAATGCAGGAAAAACCCATTGTCACATAATAACTGTGCATTTAATGTTATCAGTTTGTTTATGGGTCTCAATGTTATTAATTACAAAAATTGGAGTAAAATACAGGTTTTGCTATTTCAATGTCAGATGCATTCCCTGGACTATCAGGCAGCATTTTAATGTAATTTTTATATAATTTTGATAATGACCATTTAAGTAATATATACTTGTAAAACATCATCTCTATTTTCTCTCTGAATGGACGAGGGCAGTGTGAGCTGAAATGAAACCAAACCAATCACTACTGGAGAAGAAATGCAACTGACTCCAGCCTTAGGTAAAATAATCTCCTTGCCACTTTTCTCAGAGAGAAATAGAGATTTACCTCTGGTCTCTCCATAATACATTTTAATTTTCTTGAAGCAACAGTAGAAAGTTGCTAGAATAAAATCTTTATGCTCGGTTTATACTGGTAGATTGAATGCACAGCAGAAAGGAAAGAGGAACTCTTAGAAGCAGAGAGGAGAATACAGGCAAAAACATAACAGAGAAACACCACCAGTATAAATGATTTCTGCTGGAGTAAAAATGAAGGTAAATTAATAGGTAAACCAAAACCTCATAACAGTCAAACAAATTGCAATTGAGAAATTTTTTAAAAGCTGGTAAAATAAGAAAATTTTGAAAAGAAAAGAAAACACAAAAATATTTTTAAGATGTGTTTTTAATGAAAATGAAAATTTCAGAAATAGCTCCCTTTTCAGAAATATCAATAATCACTGAGAGATGACAGCAGGGAAGGATAAAAATGCAGGAACATCTGGATCCTGCCTGGAACTGGACTCGATTCTCTAAGGCAAAAATAAAATGCCAACAATATTTTCATGACAAACATGAGCACTGGGATGTGTTCTCTCTGGGAAGCCTAGTGCCTATTTCAGCATATTGAGGAATTGAACTTTAAAGCCTTATAGCAAATTACCCCCTGCACCCTTTTGACACACTGGGAGTTTATTATTGGGGCCACTCAGCACTAGGTACGTCCTTATTAGTTGTCTCCCCCACTGCCTTGGTACTGACTAAGCAGGGTCCAGGTAACACTAGCAAGATGGGGTTTGACAGCCACCTCAGGGACATGTGCATTCCAGCTTCTGTACAGGCTCACCCAACTATGCTCCCCAGTGTCAAACAAGAACTCCAAATCTTGAAATCTCCAAGAAATCCAGAAGAGAGCTGGTTGGAAACTTGTTGGAATTGTTATTTTCAAAAATTTGAATTTCTTGGCTGTTGAGAAGGTTGAATTTGAGGGTGAGATGTTAGTGTGACCTTCCCTGACATGCTGAATTATTGGAAGCTGAGGCTGGGCATTGAAAGTTGTGATCAGTCAGTGGATGGACTGTCTATTTTTGAGGGCAGATTTCTTGGATCTCATTTTGTAATGTCCAAAGTGTATCCTCAGATCTTTTTGGAGCCTGTTATAGACTGAATGTGTCTCCCCAAATTTAAATGTTGAATCCCTAACACCCCCCATATGACTGCATTTGGAGATAGGACTTTTAGGGAGTAATCTAGATTAAAAAACATCGTAAGGAGGGGTTTCTAATCCCATAGGATTATAAGAAAAGGAAGAGAAAACAGTCTCTTTCTTCTTTCTCTCCCTCTCTCTCTTTCTCTCTTGGTCTTCCTGCCATGTGAAGACATAGCATGAAGGTAGCAGTCTGCAAGCCAGGAAGAAAGCCTTCACCAGAACCCAACCATGCTGCACTCTGATCTCAGATTTCTACTCTCCAGAATTGTGAGAAAATAAATTTCTGTTGTTTAAACCACCCAGTTGTGGTATTTTATTATGGCAGCCCAAGCAGACTTAAACAGAACCAGAACTACGAGGTCCAAATTCTAGCCCTGAAGCATGCTAGCTGTGTGACACTGGGCAAGTAACTTAACCTCTCTGAGCCTGTTTTTTTCATCTGCAAAGTGAGAATAATAGTAATTCCCTTATAGGAGTGTTTAAGAATCAACTAAATTGATGCACTTAGCACAGTGGCTGATAATAGTAATCAAGTAACAATCAACAATTACCATTTTTAATTATTTATTACCAGAAAGTGTTACAAAAGCCTTTTACCCCTCCAAAAAATCTGAAATCCTAAATTTAAAAAAAGATAATAAAATCCTGTTTTAGCAAATACCAAAATCCCAAAAAGAAAAAAGCCCTGACTTTTATGTTTAAGAGACATTATTGACTTTCTGACTTATTTATTTGATAAGCATTTAAGGAGCTCCGTTATATGTTTTCAGAGATGGAATGAAATTATGATAATCTTACATTCTCTGACTTATACTTATGGAGCTTCTAAAGATATATATATATAAAAATAATATAATAATATATAATATATAAATATATTATATAAATAATATATAATAAAATAATATATAATATAAATATATAATATAAATAATATATAATATAAATTAATATATAATATAAACAATATATAACATATATTTATATATATTATTAATATATTATTTATATATAATCTTACATTCTCTGACTTATACCCATGATGAAGCTTCTAAGTTTTATATATATTACTACATATAACTATATATTACTATATATAATATATAATAACAATATGTTACTATATAACTATATATAAATATATATATATATATATAGAGAGAGAGAGAGAGAGAGAGAGAGAGAGTAATGCAAGTTTAAATACCAACAGGGAAGGTACTGACATGAAGTGACAATGAAGCTCAGAGAAGAGGGTATGCACAGAAGCCTGGAGTTCTGGGGAATGCCTCCCAACAGTAGCTAGGGAGATACTGAAGGTCTTGGGATGGACAGGAGGCAAAGAGAACCCTGACCCTAGAGAAGCAGTCTAGTTGGACCTGGTGTGGGATGTTTAGCAAGGCCATGGTACGGTTGAAGTGACGTTTCAAGGAAATGCATCTGGTGCTTGGTTCAACATGAACTGGAGATGAGGAGAAGAAATATGTGCTACTTGTTAATAACTATACTAGGCACATTTTCCCTATTTGCAGGTGGAATAAGTAACTGATACTCAGATGCCCCTGGGAGGAATGGATAGTAAGACCTCTGCTTGTAAGGCCATTCTTGGGGTAGAGGATGAAAGAGTGGCAGTGGGTGCCAGGACAGACTTAGGCAGAATGTTCAGGGTTTGGGTGATTGGATATCAAAAGTGAAGAAGAGGCCAAAGGTGATGAAATTGTTTCTAGTCTGGGACACTAGGAAAGGTGGTGTGCCGAAAAAGCATAGAGAAGTGAAAAAGAAAGCTGATTTGAGGAGAGAAATTGATAAATTTAGTTTCGGTCCCATAAGTTCTGCATTTTCTTAAAGAACCAGGGAATTCTTTGGGCTAATAAGTTATTGATGCATTGATTTTAAAAGGCAATTTCTCACATTTCCTTTCCATCTTTCTTTCTGTCTCTTGACCTTTCCCCTCTTATATACTTTTTAAATTTTTTACGACCTTGATTTCGTGATTTATAAAGCTACGAAAGCAAGTGGGCCTATTTTTGTTTCTTTCTTAACACACTCCTTTCCCCATATTTAAGTTGTTAGCAGCAGAAGCCATTGTGGTTTTCCGAGACACACAATCATTCCTCAGAAAAAATGTTGAAACCTCATTGTTAAATAAATATGAATAATATTCCCTCCAGTCACTATTCTCCAAGCTGTCCCTATTATAAATAGGCTGAGTTATATATTGAGCATGTAAACATTGTATTTGTCAAGAATGCCATACTTCCATCAATTTTTAAAAGGATCAATATCATCTTTTCTTATGTTATATGTCTTATCATCCCTTGTGTTAAATATCATTGCTTATCTGTACGTGATGCCATGCTAGATTCTCTATGGCCAACTTTAGTAGACATTTAGCCCATGGGCAGAAATACTGAATCATTTTAGGAATTACATACGATTAATTAGATATAAGTAAAAGGTTAAGACAGAGAGGCAATTAAATGCACTGATTTCGCACTTGGCATTAGAAAGTGCAGAATTTAGAAGCAAATATGTTTGTTAAGAAATAATAATGATGTATTAAATGTAGCATAGAATTCTCATGTTTGTTCCACCGGGAGAAAAATCAGCCTGTGTTTTTCAATCTATGATTTAAAAATAGTGGCCACAGTTAGGTCCAAGTACAGAAGGAATAGTTCCCTCTATGTGGGCAAAGTCACATGGTCTTTTTATTTTTGCATTTCAGTACAGCTCTGTTTTCTGTGTGTATGTGCCATTTTCACTTATTTCCTTTTCTCTTTGTTTCTGTGGATTTTCCCCTAATAGCCCCTTCTATTATTCACATATTTTATTCCCGTTCCCCAGGTGTGGGTAACATTGTTCCTCCTTCATGCCATCTGATCCCACTGATTCATCAAATGCTCAATATCCTCCACAGTGTCTCTCTTTTTCACAACGTGAGTCAGCCTCTCTAACTCTGGATTACTGTCTAATTTGATCTGGTCAGTTCTGAACATATTCGGTAATATTAGACCCATCTCCGGCCCCATGGAATTGCATTTAATATCTCTCTTCTGTTTTCTACCATGCCAAAAATCAATGTGTAATAAAGATGAATAAATCATTTTCCAACTGTAATAAGATCATTGTATTTTAATTATTGAGCCAGAAAAGTCTATCCTCAGAGCAGATGTTGAACCCAGGTCATTTGGGAGAACACCAGGCAAGCTCACCAATATAGGATGACCAAAAAACAGTCTGTGACAAAAGATCTTTTCTCAGGATTTTAAACAGAAAACTTGTTATCAAAAGGTAACAATACTATTATTTGTATATTTATTTATTCATTAGTATTTAGGAAAGCTTTATTTTTCCAAACAAAAGAATGAGAATTATCTGAATTATTTTTGCTCAAGTTCTACTTTTTGTGCCATTATTATCCTCAGTAATCGCTGAGTTTTCATTCTTAGATGTATGCAATTATAAATGGGCTCGTTTCCAACTCTGAATTACTCAGCCATGAAATAGGGTAAGAAACTGATTGTGGAATAAAGGAAACTCTTTTCCCTAAGGGCAGAAATAGGATAAACCATTATAAATACTTAAGGCTGTGTACACCCAAGTTCATTTTTATGGTTGTATTCTGATTAATAAAATAGAGTGCTAATAATACATATTAAACCAATGTATTCAAAGTCCAGCACCCAGAAAAAACATTTTTTAAAGTAATATTATATTTAGAGTTTTTCGTATATAATTTAGCAAGTCTGATGCTACTGTGGTAATTTTATAGTTGTCTCATATACAAAGTTGATAAACATTTTAGTGATGTTTAAAACATAATCTTACCATGTGTTTATTATACTTGAAATACATCCAAATGAAACTCAGAAAGCAAACTTGTTGCTCTTTAACTATTTGTACAATAGCTCTGGATTAAATTTGAGAATGTTTTAGGAAAATGGAAACATTTCACACATACAATACTGATTCAGGATACTTTTATATAGGAAACATATGTACATGACTTATATTTATTAAATGGGCATTAGAAAGAAACTTTCTGATTAATGTCCCCAGGGATGGAAAAAAGCAAGCCTTTCTCCTTCTATGAACACATTACATTCTTTGGTGTCTCTCTCAATCTCCCCAACTCAGCCCTCATCACTCTCACAGCAAGTAATTCTAAATTTGTGTACACACACACACACACCCTTCATTGATGTGTTGTGTTGAAAGGCCAATGAAACAAAGTGGTCATGCTGAAATAAGACAAAAAAAAAAGATGATATAAAAAGTACGAAGGAGCTAAAATGGTCTGATAGAAACACAGAATTGGAGAAGAAAAAAATACAAATAGAGACAAGATGAAAAGAGGTGTAGGAGGGAACATAGACGTTATAAAGAAAAGTTGTAAAACAATAAAAGGAAAATGGAAGTGAGACGAAATGTTGAGGAAAGTAAAAGAGACACAAATGGATTATGGATGTTGATTGAGGGGAGGTAATAAAATCAAATAGAGGAGTAAAACCAGAAATATTAAAAACTTGGAAATATCAAGCATATTAAGATATAGAACAGAGAAAAATGTTGATGAAAAAAGATATTCAGAAAAAAATGGGGCTCAGAAATACAAAACTCAGAAATAGAAGTTTATTTCGAAAATTAATAATACTATGTTTGGTAAGAGGACTAAAAGAGACTTTCTGGTATAGTTGAAATAAATAAAACTTTGCTAAGTATCAGGTCTTTGAGTAGTAGCTCTGACATGAACAAGTTCTATGGCTACAGGCAAGACACTGCTTGGTGGCTTAGTTCCCTCATTTATAAAGTGCAAAAGATAGCAGCTTTTAAAGTCCTTTCAACACACAACAATGGAATAACTAAGTAGAGAATTTTAAAAAGTAATGTAAATGCTTGGAGTTCATTGAATTTATTTTTTTTATTGAAATTTAGAGTATGTTTGAAAAGCATTTTAGGAAGATGTTCACAGATGCCATTTCCAATGTGGCGATACATTAAACACACAGGTAGCCTTGCTCACATGATTTAATGTTTCTGGCACTGTTCTCTCATATTCTGCTATGTGTATTCCAACCTCCAGAGAGTCACTTTCTCTCATTGCTGTATGCAGAAAATTAAGATAAACTTTGGGCCAGGCTCAGTGGCTCACCTGTAACCCCAGCACATTGGGAGACCAAGGCAGGCAGATCACTTGAGCTCAGGAGTTCGAGACCAGCCTGGGCAACATGGTGAAAACTTGTCTCTACAAAAAAATAGCCAGGCACGATGGTGTGCACCAGTAGTTGAAGCTACTAGAGAGGCTAAGGTGGGAGGATCACCTGTGTCAGTGAGATCAAGGCTGCAGTGAGCTGTGATCACACCACTGCACTCCAGCCTGGGTGACAGAGAGAGATCTTGTCAAAAAAAAAAAAAAAGAGAGAGAAGATAAAGTTTCGATCATTTCTCAGTTCAGAAAATGGAGGTAGGGAATATATGGAATAAGTGCATTTTCTTCACTGCGGATAAGGTGATCACAAACTGGGGGCAGGTAAAGAACTGATAAGGAGCCAGGAAGAACACAAGGGAAAACCAAGTTGAAGAAGCCGAGGTTGCCCCTGGAGGCATATTTGTAGGTCTTACAATAACTTGGCTAACTACCAAAATAATAGGTGTCTTTTTCAATTAAAAGAAAACTTTATTTTTTTTCTTTATTGTTATCAATGGCTTAACAGTCAATGGTCCTTGAAATACTGTTTAAGCTAGACATAGCAGGAAAAGTAAACAGCATTACATAAGCCACTGTCTCTGATCCATATAAACAGAAAGAGATGAAACGCACTTTGGATTTCTTTAAAAGTGGAAGCTAAATGTCTTATCATTTGGGGAAGGCATTTTAATTTTAGAGTCTAAAAGATGTAATCTGGGAGCAGTAAAATTTATTTTTAATTTTTTTTGGCGACAGAGTCTTGCTTTTTTGCCCAAGCTTGAGTACAATGGCATGATTTTGGCTCACTGCAGCCTTAACACCTTGGGCTCAAGTGATCCTCCTGACTCAGCCTCCTAAGTAGCTAGGACAACAGGCACATGCCACCATGCCCAGCTAACTTTTAAAAAAGTGGTTTTTTTCGATGGAGATGGGGTCTTGCCAAACACATAAGAGGGAGTGTGTCTAAATAATCTTTACAGTGTTCCTTGGCAGCTGAAAAGGATCCTTTACATCATCTTGCTGGACTAAAATTTCTTCTTGTTTCACTCCTGTTTTCTTTTAAGACACACGTTTCATTGTGGTCCATGAAAGAAAATCCAGCTGCCTTTGTGTTCTGAATCCTCACCAGCATCCTGGTTCCATGAGAGAGAACAGGAGCAGTAGCAAATCCTGAAGAGGGTCTCCTAGGTTGCCTTTCAAGTTGGCTATGCCTTGAATCATTCGGGAGTGCATGTAGTATGGACTTTACCTTTTCTCAAGTTTCTGATGCAGCGACAGAGCTAGGAGATCACTTGTTTATCCGATAGCCTGGTTTTGAGCTTGGAAATGTGGGCTTTGGACAGTAGGCACAGAATGCTGCTCTGCAGTGGGGAATGGAATAGGAATAGGTAACAGTTCTTTGCTTGTGAAGGCTGGGAGGGGGCTGCCAGCAGCCAGCTAGGTCAGGGCAGATTTGTCAAAGATTTTACTCACTTGCCTTCATCCAGTGTGGACAGAAGCTTTTATAGGAAATAAGAATCTAAGCCCCAAAACGTAATTCAAGCTGAGAAAATGTGTGTTGTGAGTACACTGCCTCAGGCCTCTTGCGGGTCTCCTGAGACCTAAACATTTGTGTAGTTTTTAGATCAATGATGTGCCTCAACTCATCAACACCAGAGGTGTGAATAGAGCCATTCAATCCTTTTGACCAAGAATTGACCTGTATAAAAATGCATCCAAGTTAGCAGTTTAAAATACATGCTTATCTCAATGGCGTCAAAACAATATTGTTTACTGACTCCAAGGAATTTGCCAATTGTCTGGAAAAATAAGAGCCCAGATACTCATAACTGAAATGAAAACCTGAACCCAAAAGGAAGAGGAATTTCCAAGTGTATTTGTGAATGGGATGAGGATGAAGGGCCAGAAGGGGCAGCTGAGAATCATGATAATTTTTGAAGAAATTCATATTGTAATTTGTTAAGAAAAAAAATTTTTATAAAGAATCCTATGAGATCTTTTAATCAGTCCCAGTCCTTTTTCCTTCATTGTATTTCAGTTCATTTTTCGAGCATCTGCCTGATTTGGCCCTGCCTCCTATGTGTTCTTAGCCCTACAGAAGGCATGATTGTTAACTTGGGGAGCTTATAATTCTACATAGAAAAAATAGCCAGCAAAAGACCAGGATACTTGTGCATCTTCAGAATAATTTATTAATCTCTCTCTCTGAGCCTCATCAGTAAATTGGTGAGAATCACCTTAGTATTTGCTTTATGATGGTGCCATGAAATCATACGTGATGTAAAGGGCTCAGCACAACACCAGACACATATAAACACTCAAAAATATTACATATGATGTTGTTAGCGTTAATTATTATACTATATGACAATTATTTTCTTGGCTTCATCAGCCTGAAATTGCAAAAATATGAATTTATCTAAGTCGATCTCAAGAATTTTGGGATCTCCCTAAACCCAGTTCTCACTTCCCTCATCAAGCTTCCTTGGCTTACTCAGAGACTGGCCCCCTTGTGACCTTCAGCAGATCTAACTGCTCTCTTCTCATGGGTTCTCAGTTTTCCCCTCTAGAGGGTGAGTCAATTTGCTTAGAAAAGGAGCACCTCTCCAACCTGGTATGCCTCATCTTGGAAAGCTCTCTTTCCTCTTTCACCATAGGGACCAGACACACACACAAGGTTAAGTGCAAAATTGTTTGCTTGCACAGGGAAAAGACCAGCATCATTCACTTTTAGCTGTATTTTGTCATTTTAGTACTAAATAATAAATGAATTTCTTGCCTAATCGATACAGACTTTCAGAGAAAAATACTCTCCTAAGTGAGCTTTGAATTCAGTCTGACTATTTCTGGCATAAAAGTCCTTAAAAGAAAGAAAGCCAAGGGAATCCAGGAAGAAACAAAGGTGGAAAGTAATGACAGGGCACTGAGAGTCCCCACCCTGGAGACTCTAACTTAGGAGTCTCTAGTGAGGCTTATATGTGTGTTTACCAAGATCTCAGGTGATTCACAGGGAACCTTGGGAGGCATTGGAAAAAAGCAGTTAAGATAGGGGAGGAGACAGAGAATTGGCCCAGATCTTTGAAGACAAGGGCCAGGAATTTTAATTTGCTATGGTGGACAATGAGAGAAACAATTATAACCAGAAGGATCATGAAATTCACTCATTATCAAACTGTCTACTTGTCAACTCGCCTGGTGAGAATAAGAAAGCTGTTTTTAAGTATTTTCTAGAAATACAGATACAAACAATGAGGTACAATCATTTGCATGTTAAATTTGTAAACACTTAAGTTATAGTACTTGATGCTGGCAGGGATACATCTTTAGATTATGTTACAATATCAATTAGTATAACACTTTTGCAAAGCAACTTATTAATACATAAAACCATTGAAATCTTAACACTCTTTGATCCAGTAATTCCACTTCCAGCAATCTAATCCAAAATGTAAGGCAAGCCACGGAGTTAAAGATTCATCACAGCACTGTGTACAACTGCAAAAGGTTATGCAATCGTTACTATGTTAAATATGTAGACATACAAAAACACCTAATACATAAATTAAACGAAAAAAGTAGGATCTAAGCCTCTATGTTTACAGCCATTTGAAAGCATTTTTAGAAAACAAAAAGTCTGGAAAAAATATTAAAATTATAATAATTATATTTAAAGCAAGGGTTTGATTTTTCTTTGTTTTCTCCAAACTTTAGGTTATGAGATTACCTCACTTCCTGAATTAAAAATAAAATTATAAAATCGGTTTGTTTTATAATTAGCTTATGCAATAACTCATTTAATAACTGTAAATTCAATTTATATTCTAAAACATCTATAAACCAATGCCATACTTTTTATGATTTCCTAATCATGGAGCTCAACTGGAAATGGAAATAAAATTAGAGAAATGTGAAAACTTTGGTAACTTTATTATGGAGACAAATTAGTGGACAGAAATCAAGTCCATTTTAGATCTATTTGGATCTAAACTGTCTCATAAAATAACTCATTATTAATATTTTGACTGAAGACATTAAGTGAGTACTTTTTTGGGAGAGGGTGTTTCAGCTATATTCACAAACTTTCTTTCCTGGGTCTGGAGCTTATTATATCCCTGGTGCTTTAGTGCTTTTTCTTTTCTTCTTTCCTAAGTTTTTAAATTAACACTTTTTAGAAAATATTTTGACCATACAGAAACGTTAAAGAACTCAGCAATGAATCCCATACCCCCACCACCTAGGTCCTAATTTAGTTTTAATTTCTCACAGTTGCTCCAATTCTTCAATTTATTAGAAGAAAAAAATATATTTTATACTTCATCTACAACATAGTTTGTTTTTACCGTTACTATAGTGGAAATGGAATGCTAGGCTCTCGCAGCTTCACCACTAGAACTAAGGTGTCCAGAAAATATTTGTCAAGGAGAAGAAAGAGATTTAGATTTGTCTGAGTCACCATCTTGGAAGCATATTTTTCCTTGGAAGTTTGTTCAAAAAGGCAGCATTTTTCCGTTTCTTTCTTCCTGGTGCTCTCCTCTATTTTTTGGGACTAGCACTATCTCCAGCACAGCATTTGCATTATGGTATTCCGTGGTTAATGTTTTATTAGCAAATAATTTTACCTTCAACGTACAACTTCAGGGCAACTAAATACTGTATTTTAAATGTATTTAATTCCCATGGAAGACACATCTATTAAATTACAAAATAAAGAAGGAGAAAAATAATTCAGTTTTCAATACTGGATTTATGTGAATGTTTTCAAGAATACATATAGCTTGTTAAGAATTTTTTTTAGTGATATTTGCCAGAAAACTTGAACAGCCGGTGAAGCGGGCTTTAATAGTGAAAAGTACAAACATCAGCGTCCATCAGATCTGAATTCAAAGTCCCATTCTGCCACTTTCTAGCTGTGTGAGTCAGAAAAGTTAATCATTCTTCTCTGGACCTTCCTTAACTTGAGTTAATAAAATGCACATTACACTATTCTTGTGCAAAATGAATGCTTAGCATGACGTCTTGCACATGGTAGATGTTCTAAAAAGTCCATGTATTATTATTTTATTATATAATGGAAATGTCTGAAGGGCACTTCCTCTAATTGTCCTTTTATCAAAAATTCCAACTTGAGCATTACTTGACCTTTCTAAATCTCTCTCTCCTCAGCTCTATAATGGAAGCTCTATAATGAGATTGTTGTGAACATGAAATAAGAAATTACGTGAAAATGTTCTTTGTGAATTTGTGAATCTCCACATTAACTTAAAGTTATTATTTATATTATTACAGATGGTCCCTGACTTACGATGGTTCAACTTATGATTTTTTCAACTTTGTTATGCAAAATCTGTGAGCATTCAGTAGAAATCATACTTTCAGTACGCATACAACCATTTTTAACCTTGCAGTACAGTATTCAATAAATTAAATGAGGTATTCAACACTTTATTGTAAAGTAGATTTTGTGTTAGATGATTTTGTCCAGTTGTAGGCTAATGTAAGTGTTCTGAGTATGGTTAAGGTAGGCTAGGCTAAGGTATTATGTTCAGTGTGTTAGGTGTATTAAATGCACCTGGTGCTAATGACCTCCGTGCCTTATCTTCAGCCCAGACCCCTCCTGAGCTTCAGAGCCAAACGTCTAACTATCCATAATTGTGCTCTCTCTGAACATCGCACAGACACCTTAAGCTCAGTGTTTTCAAACACATGCCATCATCCTCTTCTACATTCCCACTCCATTTGGGCTTTTAGAAAAGCATTCACAAAGTTGTCCATGACAGAAACTGAAGGATTGTTTTAAAATTATCCTTTTCCCTCAACTCCCACATTCACATACTTATTAAAGCTTGTCAATTCTTGCTCTGAAATAGTTCTCCAAATCCATAGCTCTCTCTTATCACCTCCAATAATCTAATTCAAGCCACTGATACCTGTCACCTGAATTTTAGCCACTGTCTTCTAACTGCTCCTCTTTCCAAAAGTTCTCAGTAATCCTTTCCTTACTTATAGCCAGAATAATATTTTCTAAAATGGAAAATCTGGACATCTCTGATTTCTCATCACAACTCTTTGAGGGTTTCCCATTGCCTCACATGTAGGAGGTGCTTCATAACCAGGTGGCTCCCACTCACCTCTTGCCTTTTTTTCTATTCTTCTCTATGGTCCAGTTATGATGTGTGGTGCTTCCTGGTATCCTATCCTCTCGTATCTTGGAACTTCCCTCATGCTCTTCACTTTGCTTCTTTAATGACTCCATCCTGCCATCCTCTCCCTCGAAACACACACCCAACACCTGATCCAGTTAGTTACTCGCCTCCAAACTTAAAAGTCATCTCTGAAGTGCTAAGGTTCCCCTGCTCTTTGTTGTCACGGAAAATTATACTTCCCTTATTTTAGATTGGACACTGTGTACCCTAGTTATTTTGTCAGTTACTCTCTCTAGACTGTAAACTTTTTTAAGGGGGGGGAACCCTGTGTCTATCCTTGTCTATCACTGTATCTCTAAGACCTGACAATAAAAACTGATTTGATTCTTTTTGGGCTTTTTAAATCCAAATTTGCTTCTTGGGCTGTTCTTAAGAACTGTATTAATTTAGAATCCATCCTAGGTAGAAAAAGCAATAATGTAACATATGTTACTGACAAAGTTACAAGAGAATACAGGCTTTTTTAAGCCAAAGGTTGGCAAACTTTTTCTAAAAAGGGCCAGAAAGTAAATATTTTAGGCTTTGTGGGTCATGATGGCCTCAACTGCAATTATTCAACTCTGTCATTGAAGCATGAAAGCAGCCTTAGACTATACGTCAACGAATGAACATGGCTGTGTTCCAGTAATACTTTATTTACAAAAACAGGTGGCAGGCTAGATTTGGCCCACAGGCCGTGGTTTGCCAACTCCAGTTATAAACAAATATGGAAGAATTTTGATCAGTAATGTATTATCTCCTCAGAAATGTTTATGTAGAAAAGACCATTGTATATAAGTAGGGAATTTGGTGCTATCAAGAGAAGCTTGTTTATCTTTTAAATGGAAATGTTGGTAGTATTAAAAGTAGAGAAGCAAAACTCATTAAGAAAAAATCCTAATGGGTTGGCAGACATTGCATAACTTTAAAAATGCAATTAACAAATACTGTCATTTGTCTCTCTAGGGATAAGAATAGCTACATTGTGAGGCAAGCTGTAATGCGTGAATTGAATATGGTAGTGCCATATAAATAATATGGCAGAGATCTAATCTGAAAAAAATAGGTGTGAATCAAAGAGACTACAGCTCCAAATGGGAAATGCAGCAAATGCTTTCTGCCATCACTTTACAACAGCAGTGGACTAACACACGTTTCTCTTATTCCACTTGGCCATTGCCCACTAAACGAGAAAAACACACAACTTTACATCAGAAGGGTAGTGCCAAAATATTGAGAACTTCTTTTATTACATCAATCCTAAGCTCATGGTCTTCATTATTCAGCCTTTTATTGTTCCTTGCAAAGAGATTTTATCCAGAGTACACCACCTATAAATGTGAAGGGCATGCTGCCTCCAGCTTGAAAAAGTTACACACCGTGTCCTAATTGACTTGGATCCTTGAGACTGTCCACATTAGTGGTTAATTAACGTCAAAAAAAAGAGAAGGAAAGAAAATTACCTTTGGCTTAAAAAACCCATGTCTACCCTTTACGTTCAGTCTAAAATCAAGGACGCACTTTCAACCTTTCACCTTCTGACTCTGCTGTGTAAGGGCCAGGTCGGCCTCCGAACAGGAACACTTCCAAGTGACTGGTATTTTTTATTGGTTTTCAGTATACAATATTGAAGCACTTTATTGTCCAAAAGTAATTATATTTATTTAAGACTGTTACTGGAGGAGGGAAAATAAATATCCAGTGGACCTTTATAAACTTTTAATATAACTTTCTGTAAAATATTAAAAAACATACTTATCTCCAGTTTTCACAGTCTTTTTGGCTCACTCTATAAGAAACGTTTGCTCTTTCTATTAATTTGCATTAAAAGTCCTTATGTGCTAAGAAGACAATAACCACAATAACAACAAAACTACTATTTTCAAAGGCTTAAAAAAAGTTATCTTCCTTTAATCACAAATTATTCTTTCTTGCTTTCCTCTGAGCATATCAAGCCTAGATTAAGCTAGACCAGAATTTTTTGATTTCGTTTCTATCTTGTTTTAACAGAAACAAAAAATGTGTCCTACTTTCTGAAAGCCTGTGTGATACCGATCATCTTACATAGTGATCTCTCTGTGCCTTCGTTTCTTCATCTATGAAATAGGAATTATAGTCATGCCTATATATAGTGTTGTAGGGAAAAATAAATGTGCTAATGTATAAAGACTTAAAACCCTACCTGGTACGTGGTAGGCACTCTGTGTAGAGGCTATTATTATTGTTGTTGTTATCACTTTTCCGAAAGGAACTGATTATCTTGTATTCTGTTACACAGAAATACCGAACTTATAGATCCCTATAGGCACCACATTGCTTGGTGGCTTCACTAATGCTGTTCCCTCTCCCTGGAATTACCTTCTTCAGGTCTGTGGATCTATCCAGGTCTATTTCATCTTGTAACACCTTGTTCAGCTTAGAAATAACCTCTTCTGGGAAGGCTTCCTTGATACCCTTCTCCTATTCCATGTGGAGATCCTGATCTCTTCCCACTGGGCTAGCTTTTTACTTTGAGTCTGTGATGCTGAATTATAATTTATTTGTCCGCATTTCTGTCTACCTTCTTGAAGTTAAGAACTATGTCTTACTCATTTCTGTATCCCTGTTGCCCAGTACAATGACTGCCTGATTCCCAGTGGGTTTTCAATCAAGCTTGTGAAGCTGAAATATTGCTCAGCAGCGTAATGTTCCTGTGAAGTAATCAGAAGCAAATTCGAGGCCAGATATTCGAGAAAGAATTAGGGTTTCAGATTCCCTAAAATTCCTGATCTAGGCAAGGAAAGCCAGAAATATATAAAACATCTCACTCATCTTTAAATTGTTCTCATTTAATCAATCAATCAATTAATGGAACAATATTTATTGACTACCTGCTCTGTGCTTAGCCTTATTCTGGATCCTTGGAATACTAAACAGAAAAAGAAAAAGCAATTCCTAGTTTCATGGAGCTTATGTTGTAGAAGAAAAGAATAATAAGTAATAAATACATAAAGGAATAAACAATAAATGTAACTAAAAAGTAAATTATAGAGTGATTTAGAAAATAATAATGCTATGAAAAAAAAGAGGTGGAAAAGGGGCTTGGGGCAGTGGGTTGTGAGGCAGAAGGAGCAGCCTCTTGCAATATCAAGTAGGTTAGCACTGGCCTCACTGGGAAGGAAAATCTAAGCAAACATTTGAAAGAAGTGAAGGAGTCCACTAAGGACCTATGTGGGGAAGAGAGTTCCAGGCAGAAGAAACAGCCAGAGCAAAGCCTGTGAGGTGGAAACGTGCCTGGTATGTTCAAGGCAGCTTGTGTGACTCAACTGGCATGGGAGGAGAGGGGAGTAGGAGATGAGATCCCAGAGGTGATGGGACCAAAGAATCAGGTCAATGTCTTTAATATTCAAGAAGGTCAAGTATAAGAAGGCTCAGAATATTGCTTCTGAAAAATAAAATACCCTCTGCAAATGTTGCATTGTATTAGAAAAGCCATCTAGAGCAGCTAGGATTCTCAGAGAAATCTGGAAAAAAGACAAAGAAACTCAGGCAGCAAGCCTAAAGGAAATAAAGCAGCGAAAAGAGAAATTTAATATGTTTTGCTTCTGTTATCTTTTTATTAGACCTGCTGGAAAACTTTGTTCATAAGGAACCTTATGTAGTTGCCTGCAGATGCAATTTTTATGCTTGAATCCTAAAGGTCTGAAAAACAGAGGAAAAGGCCAAACATGAATTGGAGGTTCTTATGGTTGTACTTCAAAATTAGCCAGGCTAGGGAAAATGTCTATGAACCTAGAGATATTTCTGATTTTCATCACAGGCCTGTCAGTAGTTTGTACAATGCCAGCAATGAGTAAATAATTTTTCTTTAACTTTGGAATTTATGTTATTTATTATGTTAATTATGTTATTTATTATGTGATGGAGACTTAGGCAACTCTAATAATGTATTACAATTAATTGTTTAATTCATTCTTTCATTAGTGAATAAACATTCACTAATGTGTCAGGCACTCTTTAGACACAAAGGATATGGTCATCACTAAAACAGACAAAATTCCCTTTCCTTATGGAGTCAATGAAAGAACGTCCAAAATATGTGTTAGATGGTGGAAAGTGCTATGGGGAAAAATAAGGCAGTGTCCATAAAAGCAAGGGGGTTAGGAAGATTGCTGTTTATACAAAGCAGCCAGAGGAGGCCTCTCTGACAAAGCAACATTTAGCAGACCCTTGAAGAAAGTAAGGGAGCACATCATTGGGATATCTAGGTGAGAAGTATTTCAGGAAGAGGAAACAGCTAGTGCAAAGGGCCTGAGGCAGCAGAGCATGTGAAGGAATAATGCTTTACGGCTTACTGATCACTTTCATGTCCTTTCTCTCACGTCGTCCTCACCAGATCCTTGGGAAACAGAAATGGCAAGTATTGCTTCCCTTTTAAATTTTTTTTGCCAATAAATGGAGGAAGTAGTAGCAGTTTGCTCAATAAATGCTAATAAGCGGTGTCACAAGAACTAGGGCCCACATCATTCCGAAATTACTGCTGAGCCATGCACTCACTACCTCCATGGTGCCTTGACAAAGCCAGATGTGCTACAGGGCCTCTCAGGAGCCCTCAGGAATAAGCGAAGTTGCAGGTAACTTATGTGTGTGGGGTGGTATGTATGAGCAGGAATCTTGGAGGTGCACAGCAGTTGGGTACACAAAATGCTTGATATGGTTCTGCTATGTCCCCACCCAAATCTCATCTTGAATTTCCACATGTTGTGGGGACCCAGTGGGAGGTAATTGAATCATGGGGGGCAAGTCTTTCCTGGACTGTTCCCGTGATAGTGGGTAAGTCTCACGAGATGTGATTTTAAAAAAGGAGTTCCCCTGCACAAGCTCTCTCTTTTTGCCTGCTGCTTTCCGCATAAGATGTGACTTGCTCCTCCTTGCCTTCCCCCATGATTGTGAGGCTTCCCCAGCCAAGTGGAACTGTGAGTTCTCCATTAATGGTCTTTCCTTTGTAAATTGCCCAGTCTCGGGTATGTCTTTCTCAGCAGTGCGGAAACGGACTAATACAATGCTCATAATTGCTCCTCATTCAGCCTGAACAACGCTAAGAGACACAGGGGTGGCATATGTCTGCCTTCAAGGGATGCCCTGTTTAAGACCCCCTTCTGAGTCCCTATTTCCTGACCCAGGATCCAACTCTTCCCACGATGCCTGGGAGTGAAAACACCCTCCCTTCTGGGGAAATCTGACCTCTCACCCACAATAGTGTGGTCGCTTGCTCTGACCCCATCCGGGCAATAGTGTCAGATCAGAGTATTCCAGCAGCAGTACCATTCCCAGGCCTTGGGGGATTCAGCCTTAAACACCACCACATGTTGGACATTACCGGACGGTCCCACTTGCACTTTGCGTAGCCTGGCCCAATTCCCTTTTCATAGTGGCTTTTCCTGAATGAAGGAAAGGTTATGCCTGCATAGCCCTCCTGCAGCTTTATCAGTCTCAGTTCCCGAGGCCCTGTCAGCAACTGCTCAAACAAGAACACACACACACACACACCTCCACAGAACAAGCAGTAGTATACAGGCACCCTCAAGACTTCTCTATTAAGTTTAGGTAACATTTATATGAACGATCATCATAGTTTGTCTCTCATATATGTGTACAGCCATGTACATATATATATATATATGTATCTACAAATATACATATTCGCATATTTAAACATGTGCACGTACATGCATATGCACACGTGCTCAAGTGGCTAAGCAAATATTATTAATTTTAATTACTTAATATTTATCATGTTCTCACGATTGGCATGGCAAGTAACTGATTTGTGTGAGGGACTGTTTTAGATTATACAACATAGTCATTAAAATAAAAAATTCTTGGACATCTTGCATTTAACTAGGGAATAAGGATATCAAAAATAGCAGAAACTCCCCAGGATAGACGTTGGCAGCCTGGCTTCCCACTCTCCTCTTTCTCTGGGGTTATCTAACTCCTTAGAATGATTTATGTGTCAGTTTTGCAACAGTGATTCCTAGAATCCCCCTGGTGAGTTTTGGCTGCTTCTTTTTCATGTCTTAAATTTTTATATATGTGTTTTATATGTAAATTAAAATTTTTGGTTTCAGGGGGACAAGTCCTATGACATGATAATCAAAATCAAAACACCACTATATTCTCAGGCCTCAGTTTCTAACAGTAAGCCAGAATAGTTTTCTTTGCTTGCTTTTTGTCCTTTGCTTCTGTTTTTACTAGTATCCTGTGAGTTTGTAGAGTAATTTTATAGAGCACAAAGAACAGTTGAAATTGTTGAATATCCAGGTCATTAGATGAATATGAATGGCGAAGGTGATGTATCAGCATAACAGGCATCAGTGAACCCAGACTCCACATCATTGCCCTACCACCCACAACCATTCATTTTCTTCCTCAGATTATTGGTTTGGACCCTTCTCTGGACTCTGAACACAACCCTGTAACTGAGTTTTGGATAATAAAATTTACCCTCAGAGCAACCAGTGCTTTGACAACCTATAACAATGTGAAATCTAAAGAGTTTCAAATTTCCCTGTATTCATTATTTGTCCATTAGTAATGAAACATGCTGACCACCTAACTTTAGTTTTGGGGGCTTTCTTGGTCAATAATATGAAGGCATTTATTCTCATACAAATCATGAGAAACATGATTCTGAATTCCTTTCCTAACTTATGGTACTTCTTCCTGAAATGTTAGATTCCTTTCTCCTGTTTGTTGTGCAGTGATTTTTCCTGGACATCTAGGAGATGATGGGATGCTTTGGTAGAGATGTTTATTACCAGGTATTAGTATACTTACTATACTCAGTTTTACCTCCAAGTCCTTAGTTATGAATGCCATATGGAGAAAATCCTAAAATGACTAGATATAATTTAAATGTATTAGGTCGATGGTGTTTAAAGGAATGAATGAGTGTAAGAGGGAAAATAGGGCACTGATGTTTTCATGAGGGTGATGCTTATTGGGCAACAGTTTATCAGTTGGCAAAGGGAGGTACTTGTTCAATGCTGGTGCTTTATTCTAGCCAAGAGGAAAGGAAAGACTAAAAGATCAAGGACACAAATGAAAAACAAACATAGAAAGCTGCAAAGTTAACAACACTGAGAGGAGGAAGCCATAAGGGAACTGGATTATATTTCAGAGTTAAAAAAAAAAAAACCACCCCAAACCTACAATCTGTCTTGTAAATTAATTCCACACTTAATTTTTGAAATTCCTTCTTATTTTTCCAGACTTGAGCCAATATGAGGGGGATGAAATGTTATAGGGAAGTGGCAGCCAGGCATATAGTGGTAAACTAGTTTACTTTTACAATTCCCTTTCATATGTAGATTCAGCACTGCCTTTTCCTTTGTCATTGCTTACAAAGATCTAAGCTTCCTTCCTAAGGCATCATCTTTTATTAATCAGCTTATGCACAACAGAGTCCAAGAGACTGGAACTGGGTTCAGACAGATGTTGATAAATGTCTTAAGTTTCTTATAAACTAAATCAAGGCCAGACATGTTTTATTAATCAGTTAACCTTCATACACACTTTGTCCTCTGTATATTGTCTCACACTTTATATGCCATCCTGTTTACACTGCTTATCCTGAGTCAACTCAAGACAGCCTTTATTTAGAAAGACATGTTTCTATACATATTCAGTGGCCAACACAAACAGTCATTTACAGATGCGTATTTAGCAAAACAACATTAGGTGTTAGACAGTGAAGAAAAGGACCATCATGCACTTATGAACTATGTTTATTTTATCTACTAACCAGGATAAGAATATAGAACTGGTCAGATGCCTGCTGGTAGAAATATTTATGAACTTATCCTTCAATATCCTTATACCTCCACTCAGAAAGCCAAGAACCTACTGAACAAACACATTGCTCGGTTCCACCTTTTATTTCCTTTTAAAAGATTCTTACTTGGAGCCCAAAATAGTAAATGTAAATTGCTGCAACAGTAGGTCGTCTTCCAGATAGTAGCTACAGTTATTATATTAGTTCAAAGCATAAGGATAAATAAATAATCAAGGCGAGAAGAATACAATTCATGCTATGGAGTAAACTATGTATAGTAACAATCTTCAGGTATAAGCTATGGTGTTAGCATGATGTCAATCATGAATTCTTCCATCAAAACCTAGGGTAAACC
Organism: Nomascus leucogenys; assembly: GCF_006542625.1. Lineage (NCBI taxonomy): Eukaryota > Metazoa > Chordata > Mammalia > Primates > Hylobatidae > Nomascus > Nomascus leucogenys. The sequence goes on from NC_044398.1 coordinate 1,466,371, forward strand.
TTAGCTAGAAGCAAATTACCTGCCTGCTCTAATTTGTATCTTTGCACTCTTCAATTGTTGCACCTTTGCATCTTCCATATATGTTGTCCCATATATGTTGTCCACATGGGTATCCTACTTTGGTCCATTTTGTGTCCCATCTTGTAGCAGAACAGTTTTCGATTGTACAGAAGGTCTCTCAGCTGCAATTGCTTCATGGTGTAGAGATAGGCCTCTACCACAAATACACAGGGTTTTGGTCTGTACAGTTTTACTGTTTTTATTTTGGTACCCGGTTCCTATAGCTGACCACAGATGATGGAGGAAGAGCAGGCGTTGAGTGCCCCCTGTCACTCTCTCCCTGAGCCTGTGAAATGATCTTTCTTTCATCTGTACAATGCTGGGAGGAGTTTTCTATACCTCTTTGATTTTAGTTGGAACAAGAACACATAATGAATTAAGAAGTGCCTGAAACATTCTGTCTCATTACTCCAATACCTGTTTCTCTTTAGCTGTTTCTCCTGTTTTCTTGCTACAAAAATACCCCTTACAAAGGAACTCTCTGCCCCATGTGGACACCGGGCACATCAGTCAGGGATCAGTAATTTGCTTAAGTGCATGCCCAAGGTTTGCCAACTTACAAGAGAGATACCTCCAAAGTGAAAGATAAAGTGGTTCTCACAGCATAAAAATATTTCCTGAGTAAGCAAACTGATATACAGATTAGAAACTAAAAACAAAAAAACCCTTTCTCATTTTTTGTATTAATAATATGTCAGTAAGTAGTAATCATTTATAGAATGCTATATAGAGTATTTGGCATTTTGCTTGCTCCTAGATTTTGGATCCAAGACGGTAGGTAAGAAAAAAATATTTTTGGCAACTAACGTCTTAGAATTTTAGAAAATACGCATTGGTAATATGACTTTAAAATCATAGCCTGCTTTGATCTAATGCATGCCGTATGTTAACATAAGATAAATTTTTTTTTGTATTTTATAACACTAATTAATTTTTTATGAGCATTAATTTTTAAAAATTAGGCAGAACTTACATACAATAAAATGTACAGAATTTATTTCCAGTTGGAAGACAACTAAACAACTGTATCCACTTGTGTAACCACCACCCAAAACAAGATATAAAACTTTTTCATCACCCCATAAAATTTCCCAGTGGCCTCTTCCACTCAATTTTTATCTCACCTGAAGCAACCACTTTCTGATTACTATCACTATAGATAAGTTTTGCCTAGTTTTGGACTTCGTATCTGTTAAACTGTATAGTATGTATTATTTGCGTCTGGCTTCTTTCACTAAATACAATATGTGACATTCACCCATGCTGTAGTTGGTAAGCCCCTTGATTTTTGTTTTCAAAAATATCATGAGTCTTGTGCTGGATCACAACATACTGAGAAATTGGAAAGTGTAAAATAATACGTTATTTATTTATTTATTTATTTATTATTATTATGTTTTTATATAGTAAAAAATTAACTCGAAGATCCTTCGACCCTAACCTTCAGCCTAGTTTGAGTCTCCTGGGTGGTGCCAATACTACCTGGGACCCTGGCCTTTCTGGGAAAACCTCCAACACAGGGAACCAAACATTACATGAGGCATCTAAAGTACCACAAGCTCATACTTTAAAAAACATTTAGAAACGCTATTTAAGTTTCCTTGTGATGAGAAATGATCCTTCATAGTTTTAATGTGTATGGGGGGCTATCGTGAAGACAGGAAGGAATTTCCTCAAACAAATATTTTGCTCAAGTTTTAGTTTCATTTCTGAGTCAGAACATCTGCAGTTCTAAAAGAGGGACCCTGTTTCAAATTGCTTGACTCCTGTGAATTATTTGCAAATCCTAATAATATTTCTTCAAGGATAGATTTCTACATTTGATGTGAGAAAGACTGTCTAGAAATTCATCAATTTTACATGTGTTCTAGCTCCTTCCTTTCTTTATAAAGTTGTAGAAATTTACTCCAAAACTGAACTATGTTTGAGCCACTTGCCATGTTGTCCTTAACTGTCCATATGATCAATAAGATATGTTATGCCTTGTTTCCTTGAGTAGGGCAGGAATTAGGATTATTAACAGTACCAATAGATCACAGTCAGCTTTCTCCTTTCCTCTATGTAGATAATTCCTTAAAGAGATAACTCTCATAAAACCTTTTATTCTGACCTTCCTATTGTTTATGGTAATATTTCCATTCGACTAACTGAAAAGTAAACAACTGCAACACAAGTGATAATGACAGTGATAAATTAATAATTGACACTTGTCAGCCAAAGATTATCTAAACACTGTTTTGAATACACTTAAGAAATTTGGAAAGTATCTGAAAAACAAAGACTTTAAAAAATGTTATATATTAATAAGTATCGGGATGTAGGGCAGCAAATCAAGACAATTATATCATGTGTTTCTTAAAAGGAGGGTTTCTGCTTCCTCCTTTTCCCTTTCCTCCTCTTTCCTCCTGTTGCTTTTTCTCCAAGTATTTCGTCTTTATGAACCCTTCTAGGCTTATTTTGTTATTCACAATGTAAGTTACATGTCTGTTTGTTCCTGCCTCATCTCAACAACCTGACATATAATAGATACTGAATAAAATTTTTGCCTAAGCATATGTAGTTGATGACTGGCAGACATAGGAGGAAGCTTGGTTTCTGTCTAGATCTCTTATTCCTTATAACCACATCAGTTGTATTTATCTGGTAAGTCTGTTGCCTCCTCTTCAGCACAACCACCACTGATTACTTCTAGACTCTCACCTGGGTTTATGCAATTTGTTTCCAAGTTTGTCTCCACCAGTTGCCTCCTAACAGTGCATTCTCCACAAGGTCCCCAGAAGACTTTTCTAAAACTCAAATTTGATCATGTCACCTTCCTGCCTACACCATATGATGGTCCCCCCGATGTAAGATGAAAGACAAAAATCCTTCCCATAATCTACAAGCTCCTACAAAATCTAACTCTTTTCCACCTCTCTACCCTCATATTCCTTCTTTTCTCTCACTGCTCAATGCAGCAACTCAGAACTATTAATATATATGAGAGCCGATTCTTTGAGTGGGTGTTTCTTGCTTTGTCATTGTGGTTGCTGGGTTTTTTTTCTTCCCCCGCTGAAAGCTCATCACCTGTCTACACATGGCTGATTACTATTCCATTATCCAAGACTTCCAGGACCTCCCCTAAGCACCCTGGGCCCTGCTCCGTTATCCCCCAAACCAGTGATATCATCTGCATCTCCACGAACTATGTTAGCACTTGCCTCTCAGTCTTTAACTTCCCTTGCCCCAAATTTTCCTCTTATCAAAAGGACTCTGTGTGGTTGATCTAATCAACTTAGCTTCCAAATTCATGGACCTCTTCCTCTTCATTTCAGCAGTACATTTCCAAGATGCTTTGTTGCATCTTATCATTGCCTGAACCTCATGCCACTCTGCAATCACAAACTTTATTATGCATCCAACTGCAATTACAACTTTCCCCACTTTGCCTTTCTCACTCCCTTCCTCTCATTACACTTGCCCTTTTACCTCATGACCTCTAAACTTTGGCTGCAACTTTTCTAACAGTCTGCCTATCCCCTTGGCTCATGCTCCTCCACTGAAGAATAGTTTATGTTCTCTGAATACACTCCCTCAGAGCCCATTCACCATTAACCTGCACGTAAGGTTAGGCCCCTATTGCTTCGCTAACTCTGTGGAGCAAATACCACCAATCCTTATGTTTTTCATTTTTCTGAGGCATTCGCCTTTACTGACTTCTCTCTCTCTCTGTTTATTTATCACTGTTCTCTGGTTCTCACTGATATCGTCCTCCTAGTCTTCTTCGAGCATTTGTATTCCTAGGGGACTGTCCTCAGCCCTCTTTTCTCCTTGGCCATCTCGTCACCTCCATGGCTTCAACTATTAGTCACACATTGATGATCCCAAAATGTTTGCTTTTAGTTCCAATTTCTCTCCTAAGCCCAGATTTGTATGTACCAGTGCACCCTGTACTTCATCACAAGAAACTCAAGCCCAACAAATCCAAAGATGAGCCTATTATCATTCCCTTAAAATTGTATCTTCTTCCTACATTTCTGTTGTTATTGTTATGAAATGAATTGCCCTCCACCCAACAACTTATGCGAGAAATGCAACAATCTTCACAAACGTCCCCATTTTCTCATTCCCTGCATTGAATTAGGAATCAAGTTCTTTCTTTTCTACATTATTAACATCTCATGTTGTCCCTTTCCCACTCCTACCACTGTGTTCCTCCAGCCCCACCAACCCTTGCAACAGTGCCTGCAAACTGATTTCTCTACCCCCAAGGCTCACACCCTTCCAGCCCTTTTTCCTAAACACAAATCCAATCTCATCTGTTTTCTCGATCTCTACTCTCTACAGCTGTGGCTCCTACCTTGGTTGCATGTTAGAATTACCTAGGGAGATATTTTTGAAATACCATTACTCCATATCCAGATTGAATTGGTTAGACTGGGATTGGGATATTTGTTGTTGTTTTCTTAAATCCTGAGGGATTCTACTGTAAGGCCAAAGATAAGAACAAACTCTACAAATTAAAATCAAAAGGCCTTTATTTAGACTTGCAAAGTCCTACTTACTGCCTCATTTTCATCTTTTTGGACTCCATTCGCTCTGTGGGCAGCTCTATAAAATGATGTAATTTCCTTCCCCATTGCCCCTGCTAACACTGTTTCCTTTGTCTAAAGCTGCTTTTCATCACTTGTCTGTCTGAAAATACATATTCACCTATCAAGGATCTGATCATGTCACCTGTGATGGGCTAAATTGTGTCCCAAAATTCATATGTTGAAGCCCTAATCCTAGTACCTCAGAATGTAACTATATTTGGGGATAGCGTCATTAAAGAGAAAATTAGGCCAGACACGGTGGCTCATGCCCGTTATCTTAGCACTTTGGGAGGCCAAGGTGGGCAGATTGTCTGAGCTCAGGAGTTCAAGGCCAGCCTTGGCAACATGAGGAAACCCCATCTCTACTAAAAATACAAAAAACAAACAAACAAAAAATAGCTGGGCATGGTGTTGTGTGCCTATAGTCTCAGCTACTTGGGAGGCTGAGGCTTGAGAATCACTTGAACCTGGGAGGTGAATGCTGCAGTGAGCCAAGATTGCACCACTGCACTCCAGCCTGGGCTACAGAGTGACTCAGTCTAAAAAAAAATTAAAAATAAAAATAAAAAATAAATAAATAAATAAAGAGAGGGAGAGGGAGAGAGAGAAAGAAAATTAATTAAAGGAAAATGAGATCCTGTGGGTGTGCCCTAATCCAGTATGACTGGTATGCTTTACCAGAAGGAGAGCTTAGTACACACACATGAGCATGCAGAGGAACAACCACGTGAGGACACAGCTACAAGCCAAGGAGAGAGGTCCCAGAAGAAACCAAACCTACCCACACCTTGATCTTGGACTTCTGCGTCCAGAACTGTGAGAAAATACATTTCTGTTGTTTAAGCCACCTAGTCTATGATACTTTGTTATGGCAGCCTTAGCATATTAATACATCACCTGTACACAATCTTTCCTGAGACCACTCCTTCCCTCCAGGAAGTGTTGGCTCCTTCTTTGTTTCTGCCTGTATTCTACACCCTTGCAGGCTTATAGAGTGGCAGGCATAGCTCTTTACTGTTCCTATTTGGCTATTGTTTTCAGAGGGCCAGGACTCTAAGACTCGGGAAAATAGATGTCTCTTCTCAGTTGCCTTTGTCCTAGTAGGTGCTACAGTCATTAATTACTTGTAAAAGCGAACTAGATTTGTGAGATGACTCAAAGGGAGAAGTGTTCCTCTATCTGCCTCATTTCTTATTTGGTCTCTAGAACAAAGTGAACTTCTCAGGTGTGCCAAGCCTACACATGGCACTCAGCCACTCCACAAGCTGCCTCCTCTGCCAGCACTGCTTTCGTCTTCTCTAGAAGGCTGACTCCTCAGTTTCCCTTAGACACATCCTAGCAGTTCCGCCCCTGGAAAGTCTGCACTGATTATCACAGATCGGGTGAAGTTTCCCAAGGGGAACAGCATGTCTTGTTCACCCCAATTAAAACATGCAAGGAAACTGACCAAGGCCAGGTAAAAAAAACATACTTCACTAGACTGGGTACCCTAAGATTGTGGATTTTTGAGGGAACATAACTATCTTTTTTGTTCTTATCTTTATGTTCTCAAAGCCTATCACAGTTCCAGCATGCAATAGGCACTCAGTGAATAATTCTTAAGAAACCCTCACTCTCCCTTAAGGTAACATGGTATAAGAGGTAGAATTTAGATAGAATTAACCATTTAATGATCTAGAAACTAAAACCAGTGCCTCCCTTATAGTATGTGTTAGACAGGCTATGTAGCTTACAACAAAAAGGCTTAAGTCCACCCTAGGTCATCTGAGCTCTGCTTTACATGCGGACTCAAGCTGAATGGGATGGTTAATACTGAGTGTCAACTTGATTGGATTGAAGGATACAAAGTATTAATCCTGGGTGTGTTTGTGAGGGTGTTGCCAAAGGAGATTAACATTGGAATCAGTGGGCTGGGGAAGGCTGACCTACCCTTAATCTGGTGGGCACCATCTAATCAGCTTCCAGTGAATATAAAGCAGACAGTAAAACATGAAAAGCCGAGACTGGCCTAGCCTCCCAGGCTACATCTTTCTCTTGTGCTGGATGCTTCCTGTCCTCAAATATCGGACTCCAAGTTCTTCACTTTCGAGACTTGGACTGGCTCTCCTTGCTCCTCAAGCTTGCAGACGGCCTATTGTGGGAACTTGGGATCGTGGAAGTTAATACTTACTAAACCCCCCTATTGTGGGACATTGCGACCATGTAAGTTAATATTTAAGAAACCCCCATTTATATGTATATATCTATCCTATTAGTTCTGTCCCTCTAGGGAACCCTGACTAATACACTAAAAGAGCAGCCTCCATCTGAAAGATGGGCAGTGGTTGTGACAGAGGCAAAAAAGAACATGGCAAACCTCAGCCTGACTCTTAAAACTTCTGCTCAGAAGAGACATGATACTTCCACTCAGATTCCACTGGTGCATGTTCAAAGGCCACACCTGGGCTTAATAATGAGGACTCTAAAGTCTTGCCAGAGAAGAGAGAGGCACAAAATGCAGGTAAACCTAGTAAAACCTATGACTCAAAGATTGCTAGTTCTTAGTATGAACTAACTTTTAGGTCAGTTTATGTGATTTTTTAAAGTATATTTATATCTTCCTCTTCTAGCCAATGCAGAGTAACAGGAGCCAGATTTACCTTTCTTGCTGAAACAATTAAAAAATCAGACAAAATATATTAAACAACACTTTTCAAGATATTGGACATAAAGCAAGGAAGGTGAATGATTAATTTGGGACAGGAAACAAATAAGGTAAGCCTCATGCTTGCCCTGGCTTTCAGGCTTGAGGGAGTTTCCAGGCTGTGATGCAAAAAGAGGGAATATAAGCAGAACCCAGCAAACTCCCTGAGTTGGGAAAACTGATATGAGAATTTGGAGAGACAGAGGGCTACAGTTCACAGTGCAGAGTAATGGAAGGCAGAGAAAATTGGCAAGAGCCTCAGAGGGCTGCCCTTGAGTATTCAGCAGAGTGCTGATCAGCAGGTGCATGCAAGGAAACTGACCAAGGCCAGGTAAAAAGAACCACCCAAAAGGATTAGGGGGAACAGTGGCTGGAGCTCATTTGGGACCAGTGCCCATTCCCACTTGTAGAATGGAAAACCTCTATGTGGCATTGAGCACAGGACTCAGAAAATTCTTGTCTCAGGTGCAAAATAATTATCTCCAGAATAAATCCTGCTGTTGCCCCACCTGAGAAATCTTAAAAGCAAAATCTGAGGGAATCAAACTGTTTCCAAGTCACTTGACTACCTCCCATAACAAAGCTTAAAAATATTTACAGGAATTTAAAAATATCCAGCACCCAGCAAGATAAAATTCGAAATGTCTGGCACCCAATAAAAAGTTTCAGGCACGAAAAGAAACATTAAAATATGACTGTATTACAAGAAAGATCTCAAAATGACAACTTTAGTTTCTGTCCACAAAAACCAGAAAAAGCAAGAAAAAATTAACCTCAAAGTAAGTGAAGAAATAAGATAATGAAGATCAGACTGTAAGCCAATGAAATAAAAAGCAGATTAGAGAAAATCATTGAAACCTGCTTTTCTTAAGAAGATTAATATAGATAATAAACCTCTACGCAGACCTATTCGATCAGGATAAAAAAGGGAGACAGGGCACAAATTACCAGTATTGAGAATGAAAGAGTTGTCAGTACTACAGATTCTGTGATATTAAAAGATGAAGGCATATTATGGATAACTTTATGCTAATATATTTGACAACTTATATGAAGTGGGCAAATCCCTTGAGGAACAAAAAATATCAACTCACATAAGAAGAAATAAACTTTCTAACTACCTCTATATCTATTAAAGAAATTGACTTTGTAGTTAAAAGCCTTTTCACGCACAAAAAAACCTCAGGCCCAGATTACTTTATTTCTGAATTCTGCTAAATATTCAGTTAAAAAAAATACCAATGCTGTATAAACCATTCCACAAATTTTGTGAGGAGAAACTACTTGCCGACTCATTCTATGAGTCCAACATTACCTTGCAAAACAAAGACATCACAAAGAAAACTACAAATTAATATTCCTCATGAACACAAAGAAAAAGTTGCTAACATTTTAGCATATACAATCAAACAATATAGAAAAAAGATAATACTTCCAGACCAACTGTGGTTTATCCCAGAAATGCAAAGGAGTTTTAACATTCAAAATCAACCCATGTAATCCATAATATTAACAAACTAAAAAAGAAAACCATACGATCCTTTAAACAGACACAAAAAATTAGATAAAATCCAACATCCATTTGTTATTTAAAAATAAAATTGCTCTCATCAAACTAGAGATAGAAGGTAGCATTCTCAACTTAATAAAGGACATTTATGAAAAACCTACAATGTGATACTTAATGCTTTCCCCTCCCAAGATCAGGAATAAAGCAAGGATGTCCACATCTAGTCAAAATTGTAGGGAAGATTCTAGTCAATTCAACAGGCTAATAAAAAGAAACAAAAGACGTCTAGATTGAAAAGGAAGTAGAAAACTGTTTACTTACAGATAACATACGTTTGTCTGTAGAAATCCTGATAATATCTATAAAAACATCGACTAGAATTCGCTATGTTACAAGATACAAAATCAAGATACAAATATCAATTACATAGTAAGGAAATATTGAAAATTGGAAAAATTAATATAATTTCACTTACAATAGCATCAAAGATATGAACTATTTAGAAATAAATCTGACAAAATATATGCAAGACGTGTACACTGAAAACTATAAGACGATGCTAAGGGAAATTAAAGAAAACCTATATAAATATAGATTTATACTGTGTTCATAGGAGAGAAGACTTGATATTGTTAAGATGTCAATTCTTGTCAAGTTGACCTATATATTCAATGCAATCCCAATCAAAATCCCAGCAGGGTTTATTTTTATTTTTATTGTTTAACTGACAAGCGTATTCTAAAGTTCAGATAGAAATGCAAAGGACATAGAACAGACAAAATAAAATGGAAACATAAGAAAAAAGTTGGAGTACCAACACTACCTGATTTCATGATTCATTATAAAACTACGGTTGTCATAATAGTGAAATATTGGTGAAGATAGACTGATGGAATCGAATAGAGAATTTTAGAAAAAGTGCAAAGGCAATGTATTAGAAAAAGTTTTTCAACAAATGATATTACAATTGGTTATCCATAGGTAAAAAATACATTTCAAACCATATTCACACCATACATTTAAAAAAATTGTATATCTAAATGTAACACCTAAAAGTATAAAACTTCTAGAGGAAAACATACGAGAAAAATCTTTGTGACCCCAGGTTAGGCAAAATTTCTTATATAAAACCCTAAAAGCACAATCTGTATAAGATAAAAATGATAAATTTAACTTCATCAAAATGATAAAATTCTGCTTTCAAAAGATATTAAGAGAATGAAAAGATAAACTACAGATTTGGAGAAAATATTAGCAAATCATTATATGTGAAAAAGGACTTTTATCTAGAATAGGTTAGGAATTCTCAAATCTCAATAATAAAAAACAACTTTAAAAATGGGTAGAGTCAGACTTTTCAAGAATAAAGTTAAGTTGAAAAAGAAACATGAAAACTATTCAATACCTTTAATCATTAAGGAAATGTGAATTAAAATCACAAAGAAATACTACTGCACTTTCTTTTTTTTTTTTTTTGAGACGGAGTCTCCTCTGTCGTCCAGGCTGGAGTGCAGTGGTGCGATCTCGGCTCACTGCAGGCTCCGCCTCCCGGGTTTATGCCATTCTCCTGCCTCAGCCTCCAGAGTAGCTGGGACCACAGGGGCCCGCCACCACGCCCAGCTAATTTTTTGTATTTTTAGTAGAGACAGGGTTTCATCGTGTTAGCCAGGATGGTCTCAATCTCCTGACCTCGTGATCCGCCCGCCTCAGCCTCCTAAAGTGCTGTGACTACTGCACTTTCATCAGAATGGCTAAACTAAGAAGACTGACCATGTTAAGTGCTGATAGGGATGTGGAGGAACTGGAATTCTCATACACTGCTGCTGAGAATGCAAAATGGCATAATCATATTGGAAAATAGTTTGTCAGTTTCCTAAAAAATTAAATATATACCTATCACAGGAGCCAACCATTCTATTCCAGATATTTGCCCGAGAGAAATGAAAGCAAACGTTCATACAAAGACTTACACACAAATGTTCACAATAGCCTTATTTGTAATAGTCAAAACTGGTGCAACCCTAATGTCCATCAACAGATGAATGGAGTTAATGGACAAACAAATGGGCATGCAATAAATTGCTATTTAATAATAAAAAGAAATGAACTACTGATAAATACAACATAGATGAATTTCAAAATAATTATGCAAGACAAAAGAATCCAGACTGAAGAAAAAGTATATACAGTTTTGTTTCATTTATTTAAAATTCTGGAAAATGAGAACTAATATATAGTGACAGAAATCCAATCAGCAATTGCCTGGTGGAGGGAAGATAGGTGAGAAGAAGGAAATGTATTGGACCAAGAGATCACTACTGGGAATGATGGATATGTTCACTCTCTTGACGGTGCTGATAGTTCTATTAGCATACACAAACGCTCAAACTTGTTAAATTGTATAGTTTATCATACATTGATTATACAGCAATAAAGGTATTAAAAATGGGATCAGTGGAGCAATGGTTGATAAAAGTGTATTTATGTTTAATAACACAGGGAATGAACGAATAAGTTCTGGTTATCATAAGTATAACTTTAGAATGCTAAAATCCCTTTTACCCACGTATTCAGCTTCTTATTACCCATCAAAGAAAAACATGTGCACATGTGAATGAGATCATTTTCCCCATACTTTAATTTATAGTTGTGTATTTAAAAAAATATATGGGCCAGAAGGATAAATGACCTTCAAGGTCATAGCTACTTTCTACTTGAACTAAGACTGGGACTCTGCTTGTCCTAAGCCCATGTTCCAGGAGCCTTTCCACACATAGTTCTGTTATCTCATATCGTCATTCTCAGTTGGAATGTTGAAGAAGCCAAGGATCTGAGTAATGCAATTTAAATAATTTCCCATTAAATAAGTTGAAATTTTTAAAAAATCTGTGGCTGTTGCAAGTCCTGCGATATCTGGGGAACTGACTTCTACAGAACAGTTTGTTCCCTAATGCTGATGAATAAATGGGGCATCATTGCTCAACAGTTTATTTACAAATGAATCTATAGAAGCATAAAATTGAGAACTGTTCTCGATTATTTTTTCACGTTTACTCGGTCAAATATTAAATCTTCCAAAATATGAATCTCCTTTGGGAACAAATCTTCTGGTTTTGACAGTTTCCACTGTCGGAAAGTTTTTATTGATATTTGACCTATGCTTCTTCCTTTCCTTACTTTTATTCTGCTTATCCTGTTTAGATCAAACCCCATCATTTCCTCTAAGTGCTTATGCATTTCAGCTATGCTATGACTCATCCTAGTCAACATTTAGTCAGGCTCTCCACAGACACTACCTTAGTATTTTTATGGACCTTATTGTCTTTACTGGAATAAATCTCTCATAACGAGATACAATATCCCGGCCATAATTTCACTATACTTGTAGAGAGAGGAGCAAACTAATTGTCATTGTATCCCCCATGTTATTAACTGTAATATGTGAAGTTGAAATTTAAAAAATTTAAAAAATGAAAAGCAAAAACCCTTGAGTTTTTCCTTTCATGTTACATAGTACACTTCTATCAATGTTTAGCACACTAATTTCTGTTTTTTTTTTTTATGCTTAACTAGGAACTCACTATTGATAGATTTTATTTTTCAGATCACGTTTAACTAAACAGGTAAGTTGCTGTATGTGTCAGTATTTACTATTTGTTACATTTAACGTCTTTTTTTACTCTTAGTTTCCTCATCTGTTAATCGGAAAGAATTCCTAACTTGTAGAGATGTTGTTCATACAGTACAAGACAGCAATACACCAAAGACTAGCACGATACTTCGCACGAAGCAGGTGCTTAATAATCATTACCTCTCCCTGCCATCTTGCCATTTTTTCTCCCTACCAGAGCCTTTTACCGTCTTAAATACTCCATGTGCCGTCTAGGCTATGCCTCTGTTCTCTATGGCTGGTTGCTGATTGACACTATGGCTCTTTCATTAGCCTCTTCCCTTGATAAGGTCATCATTTCCTTTTGTTTACAGACCTACAGCCTTGTTTTTCAACCAAGGGCAGTTTCTCTGATCCAAACAGATTTAAATTCATCTGTCAGTAAAATCTCGGGAGACCATACCATGTCCTTTACTAAAATTCCAGTATAACGTCTGCTGAATCTTAGAGTTCGAGCCAAAAGAAGTTATGAAGTTTGTAAGGTTTAAGTTGTTCTTTGTAAACTCTGGCTGTATACTGCTAATGATTTGTGTTTTTAATTGGTGTCTAATTTATTATTATATAATTCACTTCTTCCAGAACATAGACACAAGTCTATTTTAACATAACATGGCCTTTTTCTAATTATAAAAGTAGTACTAGCTCATTATAGAAACTGAAAAATCAAGAGAAGTATAAAGAAAAAAGAAAAAAATGCCTGTGATCATATTGCAGAGATTACTGTGTTAATATTTTGGTGTATTTTGCTCACACGTATTTTATCCAAGTTGGATACATGAAAGTATATGCATATTCCTTTTTTTAAAAACAGTACATTAGATTTTAATGATTACTATTTTGTGTCTTCAATCTTCTGACTTTCCTCAATTTTCCACAATCAAATTTTTTTCATGTAAGGCAACAAATATTTTACCTCCTTAATACAGCATACATTTAAATCATAATTCAACAGCCAATATAAGCACATATTGCAGCTCAGTGGATTTTAAAGAATCAGAGCATTACTATAAATTTTAAACAGAAATATGATTTGGGGATTTTTGTTTTCAAATATTTCTGCTTTTCATTAGGGCTGTCTTTGAAACTCATCATTACATCCTAATGATTCTTAATTTCTCCATTGCATTTTTCTTATTATAAATCTTTAAAAGGTAATAAAAAATAGCAAATCCAAACTTAGATGACATAAGGGACAATTTTGTTTTCACTGTCTTTCCATAAATTAACTTGCCCTAATTTTCTTTCCTTATAATACCAAAGACCCTCTTAATCTTGCAGCAACATCCCATTCATATTTTGGCTTGACTTTAATCTTCAACTCACTTCTCCACCCCATTCCCCAATGCTTTTATTAATGCATCTTTATTATGCTGAGCATGATTCTTTATCATTGATAGGCTTTCCTAATATTTTTGTAATGTCAGTAAATTTCAACTAATTGGACTGAACACAGATGCTGCTTTGTTCTTTTGACTGACTACATGGACTTATCTACACATCTGAAACATTCTTGAAGGGCTATATTTTAGTTCTGGAATGATTAGATGGCTCATAGAAAGAAGAGTAGTTCTAATCTGCCCAGGAGTGCCTATGTTACTGCAAGGTTTAGTGTGTCTACTTGTAGGGGGAAAAGCTGTTCCACTTTTCCTCTGTTGTAGTTTCTGAGGCCTACACTTCATTGCTTCGGACTTGAATACTTCACTGTTACAGCCTTTCCTGTCACACAGTGTTGCATCTGCACTCCTTGACATTCTCATTCCTGTTGTGAGGATTCTACCAGGCTTTAATATTTATGAGCACAGTAACTGGATTTTGTTCTTTTCTGGCCCCGGAATCTAACCCAATGCCTGCCATTTCTATGCTTGAATCGAAATGAACAATCACTTTATACCAATCTCTTTTACTCGTTAGAAATCATTTCAGATAAGTAACTTAAACATCATTACGAAAAGGTCAACATACTGTGTTGTGATTAAACTAGGGGGCTTGGGAGTTAGCTAGCCTAAATTAGATTCCCACTACCACCGCTTACTTCCCTTGTGAACTTGGGCAGGTGATGAAACTTTGTGCTTCAATTTTTCTATGTACAAAATGGAAATGATCATAGTACTTACAGCACAGAATTGCAATTAGCTGCACACTTTTCAGGACAGTGCCAAGCATGCAGTACATGCTCAGTAAATTTTGACAGCAATTATTAATATGGAAGGTCTGTAATACAGCACCCTCAGAGATCATTCTAGACCAAGTTTTGTACTAGTAAGTTTGAGAAAATAGGGTGAGATTATCTCAAAACTGGGTCAAGCAAATTTTCTCCATTGGATAAAAGCACCAAAACATCATGCTATCCTTATTCTACTTTGTACATGCCTCCTCTTTCAGGCCCACTGATTTCATAGTTTTAGATTGGCGATTTTTCAGCTAGTGCAACTTTTCCTAAGTTTGAACCCCAATCTTTATAACTTCTGCCTGTATGTATGTACGTTTTCCTTTCCTTTTTACCCTTATTTTTCTGACAATGGCATTTATATATTGTACTTTTTGGAGAAACATAATTTTATCCCTCACATTTGTTTCTCAATTTTCTCCAAGTATGCACTTCTCCCCTCCCCCCAGCCCTAACTGCTCTAACTTCAGATCATGTTAACAGGTCATTCTCAGCACAAAACATCTAGGCAGATGTTTTCTTCAGGGGCAGACTGTGTAGGAGAATATCTCTTTGATTCTTTTTCTCTCTTTCCCTCTTCTACTTCTTTCATTCCCTTTCCTTTTTTGTATCATTTTTTTCTTCATAGCATGTGGGAAATGAGGATTCTGCAGTCACCCTTTAAGGTAGTCAACATAAAATCTAAACAAGATAACTTAGACTCTACAGAGGAGAGTGAGCTGGTCTCTCACTCTCAGACTCTGCAGACAAAAGTGAGCTAGACAAAACATGGGAGTGTTGAATACACAACCTAAACATTGGATGAACCTTGATTCTCCAGGACTGGCCCCCGTTAGCTATTGGTGGTAAGTCTTGCTTCCTGGAAGATGACTACTGTAAAATGAATAAAAACAGTCAAGTAAAACAAAAATATCTTTTGATCCTATCCCTATTATCTGAGTCCTTTTTTAAAAAGCAATTAATTATCATTAGAGAACATTCTAGCATCATTCATGTTTTATTCCTTTTTCTCTTCCTAAGACGCTAAACAGCAATAATTAGGAACATACTAGTTCCAAATAGGGCAGAAAAGAATAAGGAATCCATTCTGCAGAATTGGCAAAACCTGTATCTGATTTACATAAGCACCCTTTCTTTATTCTTCATTTTGATTAAATATACCAGTTTCGGAGAGCATTACCTATGCTATTGGTTTTGCAGGTAATTTACAGATTAAATTACTCAAGATCTAAAAGAAAAGTTAGAAGAATTAAGCATACTCTGTTAAGAATTCAACATCATCATCATTATCATCATTATTCTGTAAAGGTTTGGTTTTTTAGGAAACAAGGTTTGATTATCAAGGCACTTTTCTAAAGACCTTGTTTTGATGGGCGAGTGATGAAAATTGCTGAGCATCTTATCTTTCTTTTTATAGGTTGTTCCACTGTAGGCGTTAATTAGGACCAAGCAGAAATGATGAACCCTTGTTACTTTATGTTCCTCTAAAAATAATTTAATTGTATTACACGATCTGTAAAATAGAATCAATTAGTACATATTTCTTCTGTATTTGCTTATATGTGTGAAAAATGTCTCTATAAACATTTAAGAGATTACCTTTTATTCTCCTATTTGGGTTTGGGTCCCCTGGAATTAAAAATGAGCTATTTATTCTGGTAGATTTGGACATAAAATTGGCACAGCTTTTCCTTTTATCACTCACAATTGTCTTTTTTTTCTCTCAAATTTATGAGGTCTTTATATCCGCTCCATTTTCTTTACTTTTTCCTTATAGTTCCTCTTCCAACAGTATTTGCTTTTTATCAGTCCCTGAAGAACTTCTGTTGTCATCATTTAACATTTGAATGGCAATAATATTTTACAAAATGCTTTACAATTGCTTTTTATAAGTTATTCTCATGCCTTCAATAACTCTTAGGTTATAATTTGTATCATAGCATAGAGTTTTGCTGTTATTTGTAGCCACATAGACATTCTTCGTGACTCTGCCTTTTCCAGTAGATTTGGCAAGGTTTCCCTGGAAATTATGGTCAGTTTTAGGCAGTACAGTTTTTTTAATACGCTAATTGCAGAAGCCTTAAAACTTTCTTGTGGCTTTTTGTTCTTATATAGGAAATGCCATTGTAGATCAAAAGGAAAGTATTTTATTTTGTCTCTTCAGACTCTCTGAATCATACAGGAATATGGAGTAATTTGATGCACACAATATTGAACCTGGAAAACCCTCAAACAGTACATGAGATAAAAAGTACAGTAGTTCTAAGAAATATGAGTTACTGGAATACATATTTAAAGCTTCAGGCCTATTTCTGTATGGGATTTTAAAGCAGCATATTTTTTAAAAAGATCTTTGTGTCTCTGCAGTTAGCAGAAATTCTGATACATATCACCACTCAGTTGAGGAATTTAATATGAATGTTGATTTATTGATGTAGGTTATTTTAAGAATATATACATGGTTCTTTCCTTCCTGTTCCCAGATAGTCCCCAGAAGAGTGAAGCTTTGAAGCTATTTTCCCAAGTACCAAAACTTACTCAAGCTGTGTAATATTTAGTCATTGACTACAGCTTCAGACAATCTATAACTTGGTTTTTATAAGAACCACAACAAATGCCCAGTACATGTTTCCATCATTAGCACATTGGGAACCCCTTTAGAGAAACTTGGAGAAGGATGAGTGCTTTTGGAATGTTTGCCTTTTGGAATATCTTTATACTCTTATGTCTGCAGAGATGTGATTCCTCTCATAGCTTCTTTAAGTCTTACAAACCAAGAAACAAGTTAAGCTATAGCCAACATATTTTTCTCCTTGGTAATATTCGTAACTTTTGAGTTACCTTGGGCTTTTTTTTCATTTGCTTTATCACACTTTACCCAACAATCAGTTAAATTTATTTTCCTAGGAATTTCTTCTCAGACTTACTCATATTCAATCACAGATTAAATGATTCTATTTCTACAGCATATCATGGTAAACTAGAGAGGATTCTGGAGGTTTCTATGTGGAGTTTGGTGAAAAAAATATGTATATTCTTTCTTTACCTTATATGGATATGTTATGAAAAGCAAAACATAAATGTTAGGCAGGACATTAAATATTGAGTTTGTACATAGCTCCCAAATAAAATATTTCAGAATTTTTTAAATGAGAAACTAGATCTTACTTTTGTGTATATAACATTTTATTATAGAGTTTTATGATTTGGTTGGTTATGCATATATCCTAATCAAGATTTTTTTCAAATGATGATTTATCTTCACATTCTTAAGATAAATAATTTGTGAGAAGCTTTGTTTATATGAATAGGAGGTAGCAAATAGCAAAAATGTATTTATCACTTTTTCTCCGTATCACAGACTCTTAACATCCATTGAGCAGAACTCAAATTATTTGAACACTTTAAATTAAACATGAATGGTGTATTCATGCTTTAAATCTAAAGCTTCTTTTTCCTTCATTGATAAATGTAATGCTTAAAGTCCTCATTGTACAACAAGAAATTTCAAATCCAGTTAATGTATTTTCTGAAATCAAACATTTCAAAATACTCATGAAGTGTTTCCTCAATGATACACAGATGTTACTTGCTCTTAAAAGGTTTTTGCAAAGATCCAAATTATTGTATCAACCAAACACCTGTAGCAAATTGTTTTAGCCTCAATTTTCTAAAGTCTAAATTTCTGCTTTGTCATTACATATTAATATATTTCCTATAATTTTTGCAAATTTTTAAGTAAGCCATTTCATGAAGCTGAAAACTATACTTCAGCAAATCTGCAAAGTGAAAATTATCCAATTTTTTCAATTTTTTTCTTGCTTCTAAACTGTTGACAAAACTTTTCCTTTGGACAGCCAATGTATTTAAGTGTGAAACAGCAGAAAGAAGTATTCTCATTTTACTTTGCAAAAATCTGAAAAAAGACTGTGGAAGCTTGGATTTTATTAGACTGCCATTTTGATGTTATCATATGCATAATTCAGATCTACAGACAGACATTTATATATGAGAGCATGTTTGTGAATAAACCATATATTACCACATCTCAGGATGTTCAGAAGGAATGTAAAGGCTTTCTGCAGTGTTACCATAACACATGATTTATTTCAAATGACTATTTTAACCTCAGTAGTTTGGGTACTTTCTGCAGAGCAAATTTGGTCCTCCCAATTATTTTTCTTCAGGGTTCGAATGAGTGTTATTGCTGTTATTAGCATTACTCAGCCATGAGAACTTTTTGGGTTTATAATCTTCCAGATCAATGTTGTCTCTAAGTCACCTGACATGTTGTCAAGGAATCTACAAATACTATTATTCAAAAATAAACTGTTTTGGTTTTGTCTTGTTGGCTCCACATATGTATGGACATGCTTTATACAGTGTAGCAAAGTGAACAAGTTTACGATTGTGTGAGAAAGCTTGATTTTTATTGTTAATCATACAACTTTGTAAGTAGGTTTTTGCCTTCAGTTTGTTGCTACTCTTGTCACTAATCTGTTTTTTAAAATCGATTCTTATTTTGTACCTAAAAAAGATTCATATTTTTTCCTGGGTCAGGATGAATCCTCTCTAGTAAAGTGTCAGTATTTTGGTTTATTTGGTAATTTTTCTGTGTAAATAAGATATTTCAGTTTAAAAAGAGAAAATTTTTCAAAGCATATAAATCCATATTTTAAATAATCATTATATTATTGATTCAGTAACTTAAACATTTCATGGGGAGTATTAGGTTTTTCTTGTGTATATGATGATACACTTACTCTAGTCAGTTTGTCTTGTTGGCGCCACGTATGTATGCACATGCTTTCTACGGTGTAGCAAAGTGAAGAAGTCTATGATTGTGTGAGAAAACTTGATTTTTATTGTTAATCGCACAACTTCTGGTTTGAAAGTAAATGGCTATAAAAAGTAAACCTACTTAAATATAAAGTTCTCTTATGATTCACATGTTTGAGTTTTTCCAAATAGAGTGCCTTACAATTTTAGGAAAATTTTTAAACATCCCATGAAAATTTAATGACTTTTCAAATACTAAAACATTAATTTCCATTTAATTCAATAATTAAAGCTCTAGAAACTAACAAATCCAAATGTCACTAACTATAATATATATGACAAAATACTTTCGAAAGTTTGATTTTCTGAAGCTATAAATTCTAGAGTCCTCTTAAAAAACTTTTATATTAGAATTACTTCTAATAATTATTTGGGGTTTTTAAGAAATGAACTGGTTTTTTGATTTCTCAAACCCCCCAAAAAATTACAAAATTAATTTAGAAAATCAGATCTCAGCCAGTTGTTAACATCAAAATCTATTTGATAAATTTTCAAAAAAGAATAAATGAGAAAGTAAAGAAAATCACTTTAGCTCTTCTTTGGCCTACTCAGCTACTCCTGAGCTGTACAGAATTTTGTTGGTTCTAATTTTTGCAGGTAGAAACTTCCAAAAACACTTTTGGAAACCATTATGGTATTAAATACTTCAACTAGTTATTTCTTATTTAATAGAGGTTACTGATTTTCTCCTTAGTTGTCTCTTTTAACCAGTCCTTCTCCTTCACTTTTCATTGCCATCACCCAGGGGCAGGTCTTCAAAGATCCCTCCCTAATTTCTGAACCCTAAGGACTCTCCCTGGGCAAAGTTATCCTACGCTTCCTGCCAGTCTGTTGTTGAAAGCTGATCACATACTAACCC
The DNA here is from genome assembly GCF_006542625.1 of Nomascus leucogenys. Taxonomy (NCBI): domain Eukaryota; kingdom Metazoa; phylum Chordata; class Mammalia; order Primates; family Hylobatidae; genus Nomascus; species Nomascus leucogenys. Next base: position 1,486,733 of record NC_044398.1, read on the forward strand.
TGCCCTGAAGGCTCAATGGCTTCCCAACATCCATAGAATCAGCTCCATATTTAGCTTGGCATTCAAGATCCTCCATAATGTAGGTCCAATTTACCTTTCCAGGTAGCCCCTTGCTGTTCCTCTATATCTGCTCTCTATGTAGATAAGCTCAGTGATCTTTGGGAGAATGCTTGAGGCAGAAATGCAACCAGTAGTAAGTGATATGTAGAACAAATTCTAAGTGGAGGTAGTAATATCAGGAGAACCTGGGCCAGTTTCAGTGTTTCTAACCTGTCCTTGGAACACATTGTCCCCATAGCAATTCCTGAAGGGATGTACTACCCATTCATTTCAAATAACCTCTTCCGGGAAGTCCTACCTGATAATCACCCAAGTATGATTTCTGTCTTGACTCATCATACATTATGCCTTGGCACTTATTAAATTCTGTCTTGCACTATAGCGGTTTCAGTTTCCTTGGTTTATTTCTAACTATATATTTTTGGCTTTACCAAAGAAGAACCCTTGATGAGTTGCTTTGAATGTCACGTGGTACCTGAAACAATGTCTTTTGTATAATAGGTGCCTTACTATGTATTTATTGAATCACATCGACTTTGTTTATAAAACCTATTTAAATATTTATATATTTTATCAATACAACCCAACACATTTTGAGCAGTTTATTTGAAAACAAGATGGTATTTAAAGCAACTGAGGTTTCTTACCAACAAATATCTGGTATTCCAACAGTTTAATAATAATAATGACAACATTTAGAGAGAAAGCAACAACTCCTTCATTCTCAAAATAAAACTGTGAATTTATTTAATGACAATTAGTTCTCTACTGCCAAATTCAGAAGAACATACTTTGCATGCAAATTAATTTTCTAAGGTTAAGTATCAAATGCAAGAAAACATTAGTGAAGTTGTCAGTCATCAAAGGTACATTCTGAATCACAATCAAAATGCTCAACAATCTTCTATGAAGAAGCTAAAAAATGCACTCTGGGTTTTATCAGAAATTAATAATTTTTTTATTCCTAGTTTTTAATATGGATTTTGAATATGTATAAAAGCAATAGTTTGAAATAACATAGCTGACTTGCACAAGCATATCTGAACAGTTGCTTAGTCTAAGGAGCAAGAAAGCCAAGTAGATGGAGAAAGTTTGCATTGTTTTGCCGTAGTGACAATCTATTTATGATTTTATTTTCTATTTGACCTTCTTAGGATGTCTATTAATGAGTTTACTGCTTAATACTTTTTCTATAATATAAGCCCTCTGAAAAAAAGAATAACTAACAATAATAATAAAATAAGCACATACATTCAGAGAAACTCTTTGCCTATTTTTGTGCAGGAGATGTCAAAAGTATTAGCATATAGGCTTTCTAAAATAGTTTTCAAGAATATTTTTATGAACAGATTTGGTGGCAGGTTTTGTGGCAAATCAGATTGTAATCATTCAATATCATTGGCTGACAAAAGCTGTCTTACTGAAGGCGGAAAGAAAAAATAATTTTTAAAAACAGTTTTATGAACAGATTTAGGGGCACAGACAGCTGAAGCTGGAAAGGACATAGCTAGTGCAGCTCCTTCATTTTTTTTTAGGAAAGGAAATACAGGCACAAAGACGTTTCATTAAATGACTAGTTTAATGACAAGTCATGTGAATTAGAAAGATATGAGAATATAGATGTCTTGACTCCTGAAATAGTGCTCTTTCTACCATTCTTATTTTATTTAGTTTTGCTAATGACATTCTAGTTTTATTTGTAATGCTTGGTAGTGTGGGTATGCCACACTGCATTTTACAAAACTAATAAAACTTCAGCAATAGAAGCACCTCTTCATACTTAGCTGCTCTTAAATCTTTAATGAGAAGGGGAAAGCAGCAGGGGAGGGAGGGGCAAAGATAGTTGTGCAGGAACTATCTGAAAAAGAAGCTATGGGAGGTTTTCTTAGAATCATAGTTGCAAGTCAGGTTAGAGAGCAAAATTTTTACAATGTTGAGATCTCATGTCTGACCACCTAAGGAATTTGCCTCAAATTGTCACCAGTAGGAACTTCACTTGCTTAATGAGTTGGAAGAGGGGTCAAGGTGGTGACGAGGTTGGGATAAGGGCTTGGAATCACTAGTGTACAAAGGAGAACTCCCTAAGCAAAGGGTCATATTTTATCTCTGCTGAACTCTACTTATATATGCTCAAATACAATTCAGGCTGCTTGTTCATAGCCCCTTCATCAAAAAGCTCAGAAAATTATCCTTTTATATTTTTTTTTAATTTGGGGGAAATGAACAAAATCACTTTATTCCTAGAAGAAATGTCCCTCTAATTTATAATTGAAATCTGAAGAAGACTTCCGCCTTTCCCAAGAATGCCTATGAGGAAAAAAATCATTTTTCATGATTGAGAACAGCTTTATTGTTGATTGGTTGACAAAGGACATTGGCCCAAAGGTCTGATTGAACTTAAAAAACTGTCATACTGAACAGTCTGGAAGAATAAGTATGGGTGAGAATAAATTTTCACTCTTCTATAAGAAATAATTTCTGCAAGTTAAGCACATCAATGTATTTCTCTTTCAAGTTAGAATTAGAAGCCACACTGGCAAAGAAATATGCCGAACTAAATCTATTTTTATCCATAATCCATATTGGCAGAACTCTTTATAATTCAAACTGACTTTTCTCAGATATTCAACATGTTTTATGTGTCCCCAAAACTCAGCTGACTTTCAGTAGTCAGAGGCAAATACATTTATTACAATATGGCATATTTCCTGAAAAATTACATCACGTGTAGCTAAGAGAATAATAGAAAGCTTTTGACTATTTATTGCTTATGATTATGCCCACTATTTTTATGTTAATTAAGATAGTCAAGAATGAGTTGTGTTTAAACCCACCAAGCAAAGCTTGGTTAGAGCTTAGAATTTTGATTTTTGTTACTTCTTATCTTCTCGTAAGTCCTACAAGAAGAAAGTTTGAAAAGTTATCTTAAATATTTACAAACAGCTGTAGTCTCAAAATATTTTTGCAGTGTTGTTTTGTGAATAAATTTCTTCAAGTAATAAAAATAACGTGTATTTTTGTAAATCAAAAAAAGACAAAGAAAAGCAACTTGTATTCCCACTGCCTACAAAACCATGATTTCACTGGTAACATATTAATGTATCTCTTTCCAGTGTTTTTCTGTACATTCCTTCTAAAATTTGAAATGCATTCCATGAAGTATTTTATGAACCATTCTGTATATTAGTATATAGGACATATTTTCATATCACTAAATATTATTTCTCAAATAAATTTTAAACTTTAATTATGTAAATAGTCCTCTGTTACTGGACCTTTATGTCATTTCCAAATTTTAAAAATCTTAGAACAGTGCCATGAACATCCTTATCTATTAAGCCTTTGAGCATATTCATAATGAGTCCCTTAAAATGTCCTAGTAATCCAATTTCTGGGTCAAAGTTTATTACATATGTCATGGTTTTTAATACATAGTGCCAATGTGCCTTCCAAAATTGTTAAATACATTTATCTTCCCATTATCTGTGACCAAATGTCCCTGTTTCTCCCACTGTTTGATATCTTCAAAATGTCAGCAGTTTGCTTGGTGAAAATTACATTTCTTAATGGTTTTAATTTTCATGGCTATACTTATCAGTGGAGTTAAATGATTTATTATGTTATAACTGGCCAACCAGACTTTTTTGTCAGTGGCCTATTGGTGGTCTTACGCTCACTTATTTCTTTCTAGTGCTGTACGTGTCTGACCTCACTGATTGGTAATTGCTGTTAAGATATCAACCCTTTATCAGAGATACGGAAGGGCTTTTTCCAAGTTCACAATTTGCCTTTGATTTTATTTCTGGTGGCTTTCTAAAAACAAAATTTAAAAAATAAATTATGAGGTTGAAGTTATTAATAGTAATCTGTTCAGGGGACAAAGACTATTCAAGTTGAGGAGGAAACAGGAACAAACATAGGTAGACACAGGTGAGACCAAATTCTACATGGTTGGTTTCAGCCACTCCTGTCTTCTCTCACTATCAGAATCCCGCCCTTCTAAAACACCAAACTAAGCCCATTTTCATAAAATGTGTGTGTTACTACACTATATGGCATGGATCACTTACTATCTTGTCTTGCTCCTAGATAATTCCTGTAATCATTTATAAATTCTCAGCCTGATCGTAAGCAATTCAAGGACAGGAATACTTTTTTATATTTCTTTTCTATTCTTCATAGTTCTAGCACAATGCTCAGCAGGTAATAAGCCTTGAACAATTACTTGTTCATTGATTACAGATGTGTTTCTTCCTTTGTATTCTGTGGCCAAATCACTGTTTTTCCTTTCTCACAGATTTTGTTGAAGCTACATCTCTGTGAAAATCACTGAGCCATTTCAAATGAAATGATTTCTGTTCAGTCAAATCTGTATTCAAAGTAACCGATTTTCTCAAGTCATGGGTAAATTCAGTCAAAATAGTTGATTTGGTTTGCGTTGACCTGGCTTGTGCTCAGTCACTGAAAACACAGCCTAGCATGAAGCTGGTTTTCCTTGTGGTATCTGTTACTGCTTGCCAAGTGAGCTGTTGGCAAAAGGGCTATTGTTCATTCATGGAACAATATTAAATAATCAAAGAAGCTATGAAAGAATGGATTTTAAAGTATTTCTGGAAACTCTTTTAGAAATACGCAATGCATTTTTAATAGAATATATATCTTTTGAATATATTTATAACTATACATGACCTGCCACAATTTTATAATTTTAAAACAATAAGCTTTATGGACTCTATACAAAACTCAATATTTGAAAAGTAAACATTTTAGGTGCATGTAAATCTTTTAAGAGGTTCTGGTCTAAGCTTGCCAGTTGAAATCTATGTACTACATGGTAAAATGTGTACCTGTGTGTGTATTTGAACATTTACACAATAGTACATGTGTTGCCACATTAAAATCTCAAAGCAGTTGCCAAATAAGGAAAATCAGCTGTTATCACTTTTAAAACGTGAGAAATGTGACCTTAAAAGTAAGTATTAACTTGTAAGTATACTATTCTTTGGGTAAATGCCTGTTTTCTGGTATGCCTTTGATGATCAATTAACATATTTAAAATATAAATATATATTTGACTTATAAATAAAGAATATTCTAATATTTAACTGAAGAGAAAATGAAATGTTCCTGTACCAGAATTTGAAACTGACTTAATGTACGAGTTAGTGCATAAGAAGTAGCAGACCTTTGAAGCTTAAAGTTTAATTCTTTTTAGATCATCTAGAACTTGAGTATGTTCATGTCTGTTTCTCATAAATGCACATTATAAACACTATCTGTCATCATCCTATGAAGTGTGGTGCAGTTGATAGTTTTAGTGAGCAAGAAATCACTTTCGGGTAAAAGTCATTCTTTAAGATTAGTGATGGGATCTGCTAAATGGAGTCTGCGATGGAGAAATTTGCACCAGAGGGCTTGTGAATTATGCAAACACTGGGCTGCATTCTTTGACGCCGCCTATTACTAACTAACTATTTGGAGTTCCTTTAAAGGTTAAAAAAAAAAAAAAAAAAGCTAGTTCCTACCACCACCCAGTAAAAAAATGTACTCTGCAATCTTTTCTTCTTTTGCATATGATTGGTAGCATACCTTTTAACTGCTGTAAGTAATAAAAATATATATGTGCAAGTTGGCTATAAGAAATGCCAAAGTTTCACCTAATAAAATTTTGGTATGCCTCAGTTTTCAAAGTAAATTTGATTTATTTGAGCCACCAGCCGTCCGATGACAGCCCTGTGTTTTTTATATGAGTCATGTCCCAAGGGGTCTAGAATATGCCAATGGTGTACCTTGGATTGGATCCAGTGTCCGCAAACAGGTTTTCATTAGACTTTGATGCCGGTCGCATTTGGGAGCAGAGAGGCTGCTGAAAACCAGCTTTACTTTGGGATCACTTCTTTCTTTTAGAAAAAACAACAAAGATCTTTTTTAGCAAAGCTTTGCGCCTCCACATTGTAGGTGTATGGTAATATTTTAGAGAGCAGTAATCTGTTATTGCAGGTGGTCAGGCTTCAAGCACTTCCGTATTTTGAGAATAGATCAGACGAAGTACAACAACTTTTATTGAAAAATTGCCGAATTTGAAAATTAGAAACACATTTTCTGTGGCTAAGATTAAGTTAGCATGTATTACAGTCACTTGGACTTTTCTGTAGCTCTAAAGGGAATATAATTACATAGGTTATTCCACATGTCATGAGATTGGAACCTTAATCACACCTAGAAATCTTTATCATGCTGACGTAGATCCTTACTCTTTAATCTCTTTAGTAATTGAAGGACTTTTCTATTTTTTTTTTATAGAATATGGAGTAGGCAAGTCAATGAGAAATAAAGCAAACCCACCTTTTATGCAGTAAAAACCAGTTTTATTTCTGATTTTAAGAACTATATTGTATTCTTTCATGCTCTCAGAGAAAGTTATATGGGAAGATGGAATCAAAAATTATCATTTAAAATTTGTTTTTAGACACATATATATCCATGTGAATGTGTGTATATATACTGTATAAAGTTTAGATAGAACTTCATTTAAAAGTGAGATTTAGAGTCATTTTTTATATCAAAGAAAAACACTAGATGTATGTTGTTTACTTAGTGACAATAAAGCCTAAGAGTTTTATCCAATAAAAATAAAGGAACAACAAAAAAGAAAGTCCAATTTTTATCTAAGGCCAAGAGAATTCCAAGAGACCAAAGGCAACAGAAATGTTACTAAAGATCCAGAAAATAAACAGGACATTAGTTGTCATTCAAGAATTTAATGAAATTGTCTTCTGACTTGGAAAATTTATCCTGTTTCAAAATAGGAAAAAATATTTTATTCTTCTTTCTCCTGTGATATACAGTAGGATGCTGTATATTTTTAGATGAAAAATGTATTTTGAACCCCTTTAGTTTGGACCAAAGTCAGGTCTACAGTAACAACTTCAATCAACCAATCAACCAAGTACAGAATTTATCTATTTTATGAAATAGAAATAAAAAATTACAGAGTAGACGATTTTATAATTAGGTGGTCAGTGAGATGGTGTAGGCTACTGGCTTTCAAATTTTGCCTGGGTAACCCCTATTTTTTAATTAACTTAAACCCCAACTTCCATGTTCTTAGGTGAACATCTAATATTTTTATTATAGCTTTATATAGATACATAGGGTGTAATCTCCAATGCATTGTAAATATCAGCATTTTCACTCTTAAATATATTCAATAAAGTCTAAATATCATAGTTATTTGATATTCATCATCTATTTAAAAAATATACAAACAAGATTGCAAATGTGCTCAAGGGTATTTCTAGGATAATGAAAATGCCGTGAAGCTAAATTGGAATGATACACAACATATACATTTATTTAAAAATTTATTTAAAAACAGTTGCACAGTTACAATGGGTAAAATTTATGCTACATGTATCATACCTTGAAAAGCTGTTAAAATATACAAACAAGTTAGAAATTTTATATTATTCCTTTGACCTGTGTTTTTATTGTACTTCCTACATAGAATCCCATCCTGGCATAGTATATTTTCAGTTTTTATCTTTTATTGATGGTCCCATAACTCTCTTCAACAAAAATGTATATAAAATTTTAAATTTAAATATTTTTATAGCCTAAGACATAAGGCTATAAATATTAAAACATTTATTTGATATTGGATTGTTATGAGCACTCAACTGATCAAAAGCAACATACATATACACCAAATTTTTATGAATAATTAGATATAAAAATTAAAACACTTATTGGAGATGTATAAATTAATGAAACACGTGGAACTGTTTCTTTTTTCATTTAATTGTTTCTTTTCCATTACTAATTCCCAAATTGAGGCAAAATTCAACATCAATTTTGTTCCAATTATTTTGTTTTTATATATTTAAGCACCAAGAAACCCCTTCTGCATAAATCATAAGGTGGACAAGAGTCTGTAGAAACAATACGGCCCAGGTTTTTAATTCCTTTAGGGATATATGTCATATGATGACCTATTATTTAAACATTTTAATAATCTAAACTCAATTAGGTCCTCAATTTTATTAAAAGCAAAAACTTGAAAGCCACCTGACTTGAAGAAAGTCATTACCACTGTGCAGGCGTATTTTTTAACATTTATGCCAGTATTTTGAATGTTTTTGTGTGCTTGGCACTGTGGAAGTTTTTACAGTTTTGTAAGATTTTGGTTGCGTAAGAGGTGTGCCTTTCTTCTGTAAATGGGAAGAAAGTTGCTTGTTAAAGGAACACCTTTATCTAGGTGAGTTCTCATGCAGATCAGTGTTACAAAGGAGTATACATAATCTGAAAATTGGTTTCATTAAAGACATCCTTAGCTGTATATCCTTTGGAAAGTTTTTTTTTCATGTTCCGGAGCATCCAGACTCCAGTATGAAGATTGGTACAGCCATCAAGAAGCTTCTAATTAAAGAGCTTCTGCACAGCAAAAGAAACTACCCTCAGAATCAACAGGAAAGCTACAAAAAGGGAGAACATTTTTGCAATCTACTAATCTGACAAAGGGCTAATATCCAGAATCTACAAAGAACTTAAACAAATTTACAAGAAAAAAAAAATCCCTTCAAAAAGTGGGCAAAGGATATGAACAGATACTTCTCAAAAGAAGACATTTATGCAGCCAACAGACACATGAAAAAATGCTCATCATCACTGTTCATCAGAGAAATGCAAATCAAAACCACAATGAGATACCATCTCACACCAGTTAGAATGGTGATCATTAAAAAGTCAGGAAACAACAGGTGCTGGAGAGAATGTGGAGAAATAGGAACACTTTTACACTGTTGGTGGGACTGTAAACTAGTTCAACCATTGTGGAAGTCAGTGTGGCGATTCCTCAGGGATCTAGAACTAGAAATACCATTTGACCCAGTGATCCCATTACTAGGTATATACCCAAAGGATTATAAATCATGCTACTATAAAGACACATGCACACATATGTTTATTGTGGCACTATTCACAATAGCAAAGACTTGGAACCAACCCAAATGTCCATCAATGATAGACTGGATTAGGAAAATGTGGCACATATACACCATGGACTACTATGCAGCCATAAAAAAGGATGAGTTCTTGTCCTTTGCAGGGACATGGATGAAGCTGGAAACCATCATTCTGAGCAAACTATCACAAGGACAGAAAACCAAACACCGCATGTTCTCACTCCTAGGTGGGAATTGAACAGTGAGAACACTTGGACACAGGGTGGGGAACATCACACACTGGGGCCTGTCATTGGGTGGAGGGCGGGGGAGGGATAACACTGGGAGAAATACCTAATGCAAATGACGAGTTGATGGGTGCAGCAGGCCAGCATGGCACATGTATACCTATATAACGAACCTGCACATTGTGCACAGGTACCCTAGAACTTAAAGTATAATAATAATTTAAAAAAAAAAGAAGTTTGCAGGCAGGAGGAAGTACATCTGGGTGCCAGTGCTTGGAAGGGGAGCAGGTACATCACAGCAGCTGGAGCTGAGCAAGGCCTGTAGCAATGGGCAGGCTTCAGATATTCAGAAAGGGGCCAGGAGGGCATTCCAGGGGAGGGGCTCATTCAATCAAAGGCATGAAGACAGAGTTGACATGTTCTATGTAGGAGAGGAAAAGGAGACTGCCTCAAACACCTGTGTTGAGTGGGCCCAAAAGAAAATCCAATCCTGAATGCAAGGATATTGGGCCTAATGTCATGAGAAGGACCCTCAAGAATTATTCTAAGTTTTATCCCAGTACTCTTTATCAATTCAAAATGTCAATGGGCATATTTGGTTATAAAGACCCTTTCTAGAAAAAATCAGCCCTTGAAATTAACTTAGTGTCCAGAAAAGTACATTAGAGAAATCAGTTTCTGTGTAAAAAAGTTTATAGTTACCTGGAATTGATTCTTCATTCAACACATTTATGAAGTCACAGCTATTCCATGCACTAGGACATCTTTTCAGCCCACACCACAAAATCTAGATTCCTCATCATACTGGCTACCCAGAGCTCTTCTATTGGAGTGATGCTAGATAAAGGATACTAAAAATGGGTGCTGATGTTAAGGGTCACCCTCAAAATTTCCTTGATACTCTATCTTCTTGGGTGGCCCAGTGCCTCCTCACAGTCTATAGTTCCTACCGTGTTCTATTACACTACCTAGATAAAATAAGAGATTATCTTTTCTTATCTAACTGGCAAGCATAGTTGGTATCAGTGGTATAAAAGTTTTAAAAAATCATAAACACACAACACAAAAATCATAAACACACAAACACCTACATTCAATGTATTCACCTCTAGTTTGTGAAATAAATCACATCTAAAAAGGAAACTTTTCTAGAAGAGTTTCCTTTCAAATTCATTTCTGTCAGAAATAGTCCCCAAACAGTCTGTGGTTACTAATCTTATTTTTAGGGCAAACCATATTTATACCAGCTCCAAGGCTTTTCAACCTCTTTAAAAAGATAACAAAAATGGAAAGCTTATACCAAAAAGTTGCCCCAAATTCTAGAAGAGTCTACTTTTCTTCTGTATATTGTATTCAACTTTCAGTCTACAAACCTGACCCTTTCCTTTTCTAACTTCCCTTTTATGACATGGTATCTTTGTACACAACCTCCCTGAATTTAAGACAGTACCCTTGGCTATTCTCCCTGGAAGTCATCTTCACCACCCAGCTTGAGGGTCACCCATTTTCCTGATTCCCCTATGCCAGGCAGCACTCTCTTCCTCTCTGTACCCACACTGAGCTGCATGTACGAAAACGACCCATGAAAGTACATGTTTTTCTGCATTACGTTATTATGGGCTGCGTTTTATTCATCTTTAAATCCTTAGAACTTAGCAGGGTTCTTGGTATGTGATTATTGCTCAATATATGTTTGTTGAATGAATGAACAAACTAATAAGACCCTGGTACCCACTATGTAAACAAAAAAGAAAAATAAACTAACAACAGGCATGGGTTACGGTTTTGTGCAGGCATATTTTTTAGGATTCATTAATTATAGTGGACCTATGACACTTAAAGTTTTGATTTTTGTTTTTGTTTTTTTTGTTTTGACTTACAGCAAGTGTGTGTGGGGTGCGTGTGTGTGTGTGCAAAAATGTGTATGAGGTATATATGTGATGTGTGGTCTATATGGTAAAATAGCCTTCACTGTCACCTGGAAATCCCAGAGTTTGATCTTATGTTTCTGCCTCTATTCTATTCCCACAATTTTCTGTACTCTTGTCATATCTACTTGCTGCCACCACACACACACACACACACACACACACACACAGAGGAGGAGAGAGAGAGAGAGATTGAGAAACACAGACACACAAACATCCCATCTCTAAGGTGAAGTGGTAAGAAATGGGAGATAAAATACAGAAATGTGGAATGATCAGAGTCCTCACTTCTTTGGTGACTCATCTAGCCAACACAAAGTGAGATTTGCCATTTTAATTGCCTTGCCAATAACTCTCTTTTGGTTTCCTTGATCTTTTGGGGTAGTTTTGTGGGTTTGGGGTGTTGGACATTAAAAGCAGCGATGTTGGAGGTAGAGGCTAAGCTGGATAAACATGAAGGACCCTCAGGGTTCTTGGAAATGTGGAGACCCTCTGGTGGAAAATGAAGTGGCATGTCTGAGATTCCTGCTGATGTGGGGTAGGGACTAAGTAATGACCCAGCTTGTGAAATCAGCCCTCTGGGGCTGGCATAGAGTCATAAACCAGGCCAATTAAATTCTTAGAGGAAAATATAATTGTGTAAACTTCAAATGTTGAGTTGAACTATTCAACAGTAAGTTGTTCTTTTAACTGCCAACAGTGCCTGAGCCCACTTCTTCCTGTTATGCCAGCAACTAATGGCAGCTCTGGGCTTGGGTTTCTGGGTGCTGGGAGGAAAAAAAAAGCCTTTTCCCAAAGTTTTAGTGTCCCAACAGCAAAACTGAAATGATAGTGATAATATGGACAATATTAACATACTTAGAGTTGATACTGGAATGAGCTAAGACTTCTGGGCTGTTGGGATGGGGTGAATGTAGTAAGAACTGTATCATTTTTGGTGGGCCACAGGGAGAAGTGTTATGGAATGAATTGTGTCCCCCTAAATTTCATATGTTGAACTCCTAACCCCCAGTACCTCAGAACGTTACTCTATTTGGAGATAGGGTCTTTAAAGAAGTAATTCAGGTAAAATGAACTCATATAGTGGGCCCTAATGCAAAATGACAGGCGTGCTTATAAGAAGGGGAGATTAGGACACAGTGCTGCACATGGGCAGAGGGAAGACCATGTGAGGACACAGCAAGAAGGCAGCCATCTGCAAGGCAAGGAGACAGGACTCAGAAGAAACCAATCCTGCTGACACCTTGCTCTTGGACTTCCAGCTTTCAGAGCTTGGAGAACTAAATTTCTGTTGTTTAAGTGACCCAGTCTGTGGTATTTTGTTATGGCAGCTTTAGAAAACTAATATAGTCACCTCGTCTGGGAAATACTATTTTCTAAGTCTCCTTATTTTCTAACTCAGTGAACTTTGTAAGTGATGGACAGTATGGAAAAGATTGAGGTTTTGAGAGGCCTGAAGCTTATACAATTTTTGAGCCTTCTCCTCAAGAAAAAAAAATACGTAGGAAAGAAAATATTTACAGAATAAGAAAAGAAATCACAACGCATTTTAAAATTGTAAAGTGCTGACAAATTAAAAAACACATGACCCCATGAGCATTGCTCAGGACTCTCTCCAAGGGCTGTTTAAATCGGAGCCCTGCGTGAGGCTTGTGCTTGGTTAGCTATGTGGTGAATGACATGTTGAAATGACAGAAGGAGACCAGATTCCTCTATAGCTAGATTTTCTGTCTTTTCATCCCCTTGTTAGCTTCACTACAGCAAATTTGTAGATAGGGTTTCTTTCTCATGAGCCTCTACTAGGCCCTTAGTTTATGTTTCCAGTCTAGCCAAATAATGTTTTCACACAAACATGGTGCCTTCTGGAAGAATCCTTGCAAATACCATGCCCTGTGTAGTAATTAGTCATGATCAGCTACTCTTTTCAGCAGCCTTCTGTGTAGATCCCTGTAATTAAGCACTCTTGGCCCTGTGAGTTGCAGGTGATGGAGCAGAGTCAGAGTTGGTGCCCCTGGTACAAAAAAAAAAGCTCCTCTGCAGTTGCACAGAAAACCTGAGAATTTTAGTGAAATTTTCCAGTTTCAGAATTCACTGGATCTCAGATTGGATCACTAATCTGAGGTCATTTCCTTGACCCTTTTTCCATTTTCACAGGCAAAGCTTCCCTTTTGCTCAGGACAAAAACTCATAAAACTGTGCCAGAGAAATATGATTTTTTTCACACTTCACAAAGCTGTCAAAAAGCCTAGGTTTGCCAGTTTTGCTTTTAACGTGCAAAACCTTTCACATGGCTCCAGGCACAACCCAGAATCTGGTGGCCAACTAGTTGGATTTCTTTCCAAAGGGAACAGTAGAAACATTGCTGGAGAAGCAGATGCTATTGACTTCAGATGGAGCTGGCCGGGGTGTTGTTCATATTCAAAAGTGCAGATGCACTGGCTTCTTCAGGGACAACTTTTATTTCAGAAGTAGGTTTAACAGCACACAGCAGGCATGGGGTGTGTGTGTGTGTGTGTTACACAATAATGTCACGTTTTGGATAGAGACCATGTTTTTCATCTCCATTTGCAAATGAGACATCTAGACAGCAGTCCAGTAGAGGCATTGGGACACAGGTGAGACATCTAGAGAGCAGTCCAGTAGAGGCATTGGGACACAGGTGAGACATCTAGAGAGCAGTCCAGTAGAGGCATTGGGACACAGGTGAGACATCTAGAGAGCAGTCCAGTAGAGGCATTGGGACACAGGTGAGACATCTAGAGAGCAGTCCAGTAGAGGCATTGGGACACAGGTGAGACATCTAGAGAGCAGTCCAGTAGAGGCATTGGGACACAGGTGAATCAGTTTTATCAAATTATATCTGAGCCTCTTACACATGACTCAGTCTGAACAGCTTGTCCTGGGACTTCTCATATTTTATGCTTTCCATTTTATTATTTTCCATGCCCACTCTAAGGACATTTGATTAACAAAAATCTATTATATTTGACCATGTACTTTCTCCCTCCTTTCTTCTATTCTCTACCTCATTGATTCCAAAGTATGGTCCCTGGACTGGTAGCATCCGCATCACCGGGTAATTAATTCAAAATGCAGATTCTCACTGAATCAGAGTCAGTATACAAAATGGGGCTCAGTAGTCTGTTATCGAACATGCCCTGTAGGACACATTGAGCCCACAAGGTGAGTACTATTATCCAGAGGCTTAGGGAGGCTTTGTGCCATACCCACAGCCAGGACGGTGCTTGCGGATAGCTTGGAGATTGTTAGCTATGGCTGCCCAATCAGTCTTCATAAAGCCCTCTTCTCTGCTTGCTAGGCAACATGAGACAAACCCCTATATTTTATTGCTTCCTACTCACAAGCCCTTTATGATAAAAATTCTGGACACATTATCTCCAAGGGCACACAGCTGGTCAGTAGTGAAGCCAAGATTCGGAGGAGATACGCTTGGATTTAACTCCAGTGCTTTCTTCTATACCTTGCTGCTTTCTCAGAACCAATTGTTCATGAGCTGTAGGACTGGACTTGGTGGAGGACACAAAGTTAAACAGTAGAGAGTCCTGACCCTTAAGGAGTTTAGGATCTAATGGGAACTCTAGCCTGTGGTTTTATCCATTCATGGGAGGTAAGATTCAAGAGACCTAGAATGTGCTTTGGGAAAAACTGAGGCCATAAAGTCAATAACTCTAGATTTGAGTCCTGGTTCCACTTGCCCACAAGCTGTGGGCAAGTTATTATTAACCTCTCCGAACTTCAGTTTCAACATTTGACAGAGGCAATAATATCTACCTCATGGGCTTGTTGTGAGGATATATTGGGATTGTGTATATCAAAGGTTTAATCCAGTGCCTGACAAACAGGAAATAAATACATTCTTGTTATCATTACCTACCTAATAGGGTTGTTGGGAGAGAGGAAAATAATGATTACAAAATTCCAGGCATGAATGATTAAAGCACTGTAAACTAGATAGATAGATAAATAAATAAATAAGTAAATAAATAAATAAATTTCCAGGCATGTCATGGGCCCTCAAGAAATGGTGTGCATTTTTATTTTTTCATTAATAAGTGAAACTGTATACAGCAGTATTGGCTGAGATGTCATCTCCTTATGCATATCATTTGGGTGGTGGCCGAGAGAGCTAGAAGCTGAGAGGAAGAGAGGGAAGTACAAAAGCATTGTGGAACAACTGGGCTTCCCACATCTGGGTATACTAAAAGCAGCTCTGTGAGTATTGAGACGCGTCATGGGCTTGATCACTTGAATATTATTTCTTCAACCTTTTTTGAAATACTGAATTTGGAGAAAAAAGTAGGTCATCAGTCACAGGACGTGAAATACAGGACACATTTCACAGAGGTCAAAAGGTCCTTGTAAATTTTGCAAAAAGGGATACAGCCAAAAAAAAAAAAAAATCAGTGGGGCCCAAACTAAATTTGTCACCTCTACTCTGTTTAATCACATCAGACATTTGCTGAATGCACGTGCTTAGCTGTGTTTTCTTAACCACGGAGTACAGTCACAGACTGTCTAAGGAAACTTTAGCAATCATACACTATCTGTGGCTTGGGGTCTATGTACAGACTCCTGCCTAGAGATTGTGTTCATATGCTTTTTTAGTTTTGGCAAAATTTTACTAAAAATCAAATCCAAGTCACATAGATAGAATGTAAAAAGTAGCTTTGCATTACAGTCCTTCGTAGAAATAGAACCTATTTGTTACAAAGCCAATTTATTTCAAGGATCTTTTGGAAGAATACACTTTATAAGACTGGAATATTCTGAGTTTTTAATTTTTTTAAGGAAAGAATGGAATATGTAAAGTACCCTATAATCTCCACAGAGATGAGACAGGAAATACCAGCTTGAAGCTTACAAAAATGGTAATGACCAAATTTCCCAAGAAAGTAATCTTACAACATTTTATGGTCATCAGTTCACTTTACACATGAGTAAACAGTGATAAAATAAGGTGATGTATAAGCAAGTTTGCAACCAGCTGTGCCTTTTATAATTACACAGATGCCCTAACTCTTGATGGAGGAGGCGTTAGTTTTTATAGTATAGGACAATTACTACATTTGTTCATATAATTCTCTTGCAAGGCAACAATCCTGCATTAACTAAAGAGTTAACGTACGGCAATATTGTTTACATCAGGTTCCTGCTACCTGGTTTCATGCTACCCATTTCAGATTGGCAGAAGCACAGTTGTAGAGCCAGACCATTGAACTGCAAACTAAGCTAAACAGAACTGAATGCAACTTTGTCCTGGTTGCCCCTATATGGTGTGTCTGCAGACCTGCTGGCCTCGGCAGCTGCTGGACTGGCCCCTTGTTTATGGGGCTCCCCTCTGCCCCTGGGTCCACCTTTTTCTCCCTTCACTTTCCACTTCCACCCCCTACCCCCATTTCCTTCTCATTCTTGTGGGGTCTTGTCCACTGCCTGGGAGAGGCCTCTGATGAGCCATCAGTGTTCTGCCTCTGCTTCTTAGTTTCCCATTCTTTGCCAGTCGTTTAAACCTGAGTGTCAGCTTGACTGTTCTTGTATATTCTCTGCTCAGATTTGGCGACTCACCTGCTCACACATGGTTTTCAACCTTGGCGTTCTTTTTCCTCTACCAGACTTCAGGGCTGACACTGCACAGTTCCTCTCTAACCACCCCGATTCCTCTCACCCTGGCAAACTGACCTGAGTCCCTGCCACATTACTTCTTACCTTCCTGATACATCCCCTCTACCCTCCGCACACACACACATACAGTAAGATACAATGTTTGCCATGGCTACCCAAAGTAGCTCAAAACACTGGCATTTATGACTGTATTGTGATCCTAATAGCAAATGTGTTCACAGTTTTTCCTAATTTAGGGTGTTTAGGGGCCATCTACATTCAATATCATATTGTGTATTTATGCGAGTATGTATTGTACACATATGTGAGTATGCTGTCTTTATATGTTATGGGAATATAATTATGATCTCACTAAAAAGATTTATCTTTTATTGTTTTATATTTTATATTTGTTTTATATTACTGAAGAAAGTCTCAAAGACTTTCTTCCTATTAACTGCTAAGAGATAGGTACTACTATAGCTGCTATAATGAAGAAAAGTTTCATTTATTTCCATATAATTGTGCTAAAACATAAAACAAACTACTAGCATGATGTTCTCTTAAAGCTAATCAGCCCCTTGAAATGTATTTACACTGTTAAATTATTTCCTAAATATTTACTTAGAAATGGTATAAAGATCAACTTAAACTTGGATGAAATAAGCACAAATAGAATTAATAAGCACACTTTGCAATATTGTTTGATAAATCTTCACTTACATATGATTACAAAGATAAACTCGGATTAAATAAGCACAAATAGAATGAATAAACAGGTGTTGAAATATGTATTTTAATACACAGACCTGTGAACAGTTTAAACAATTTCACTTGGGTTACATTCACAAATACCACTATTTACCCACCAAAGGAACTCACCTTCTCACGCCACCAGTTTGAGCAATAATAGCGATGATGTCTAATACCTATGAAGATCTTACTGTGTTCCAGACACTGTTATAACTGTGATCTCCATGTTAGACAATCCTCATAACTACATGCAGTAGATACTATTGTTATCTTCATTATCTCCATTTTACATGTGAAGAAACAGAGACACCAGATGTTAAGTAACTCATCCCAAAACACATTGCTTATAAATGGTCAGGGAAGAATCAAACCCAGTCTTCCTCCAAACTGCATTTCAAGCCCCTCTGCTCTGCAACCTCCTTAACTACAGTTCAGAATTTTACCACTAGCAGGGGCTTCCGAGAGACTGCAGAAAACAAAGGGAAAAACCGAATTTGGTAACTATATCTAATTTCATTCCTTCCCTCAAGTCCAATAAAAACAACAGTAAAGGGATTTCTTTTAAATACAAATTCAGAAAGAGGAGAAAATGTGAGATGAGATTGCAGTAACAAAATTTAGGAAGTTGGAAAGCTGATGGATGAGTAGGGATTAAGTAGCTGACCCAAGAATGCTGAATACTAAGCCAGCAGTGGAGAACCTAATTGCAACTAATGAATGCCTCATAATTGGCCAAAGTCTTGGGAATTAGTGGCATTAGGAATCTCTTGACTCAGTGTGAGGGCAGAATGCTTGAAATCTGTTGAGTAACTGATTCTTAGATCTCAGCATGCATTCAGACGTGTTCCCTCACCCTCCATTTTTCTAATATTTAAGAGTTCTTTACATATCTGATAGAATCAGTGAAATCATCTGAACTCATAGTTTTGAAGTTTTCACAATTTCAATTCCTTTAAGAGATACTATTTCACACTCATGAGAATGGTTAAAATATAACACTGACAAAACCAAATATTAGGGGGACATTGAATAGCCAGAACTCTCATGTTATGTTGGTGGAACTATAAAATAGTAACACTACTTTGGAGAACTGTTGAAAAGATTTCTGGAAAGTTAAACTTACATTTACCCGTCAGCAACCAGTCAGTTCTACTTCTAGGTATTTACCCAAGAAAAGTGAAAGTGCATGTCCACAAAAGGATTTATACAAGAATGTTCACAATAACCTTATTCAGATTTGCCAAAGCCTGGAAACAACCTGAATGTTGATATAAATCAACAGGAAAAATGGACAAAAAATTGCTGTATGGCCATACAATGGAATACTACTCAGCAATAAGGGGAATGAACTATTAGTGCACTCAATAACATGGATGAATCTCAAAAATAGGATTGAGCTACAGATGCTAGACACAAAGAAAGTACATTTTGTATGATCCCTTTTATTTGAAATCTAAGAACATGCAAAGCTATTCTATGGCTATAGAGTCAGACAGTGGTGCCCCTGGGACAGAAGTCAGGGCTTGACCAGAAAGAGGCCTGAGGGGATGCCTAGTAATGATGGAGATGTTCTGCATCTTGTTTGAGGTGGTGCTTACATAGGTGTATACCAGTGTTAAAATTCATCAAACTGAAACCCTAGATTGGTGCATTTTTTTGGGTGTAAATCATACATCAATAACTTTAAAATATTTATAAGTTGCAAAACAGATAAAAATGTGCATTTATGAATTTGATTTTAAATGATAACAAACTTTATGTTTCTGGCACTGTCCAAGAGCTTCATACATACAAATTAATTTAGTCCTTGTGTTATCTCAATGAAATATGTGTATTACAACAATTTTACAGTTAGAGAAATGTAAGCCTATAAAGAAGCTTTCCCTAAGCTACACAGTGAGTCCACACTAGAGCCGGGATTTGAACCCAAGTAACATGACTCTAGAGCCTGTACACTTGCCTCTCAATAACTGGAAAGAAACATGGGGTTATAACAAAAATAAGGTTGAGAAAAAGTGACATTTAAATAAATTGTCTGCATATAGAACTCTTTTGACAAATTTGGCTCTAGCACAGAGAAGAGTTTCGGGTAGCTCTTGCGGGGCTAGGTTCTTGACAACTGTGACAAAGGAGAAGAAGGCAGGGAGGTTCTTTCAGATCCTGGCTTCTCCTGTGGGTCAGGTCTTCAGTCCATATAGAAAATTGCCCATGTTCCTGGGCTGGCATTACCTAGACACTGGGTACTAAGAAGGTGCCACCGGATCTGAGTCCTGTGTGATCGGAGCAGTGGGGTGTGGTGTGGCATAGCAGTTCTGGAACAGTACCTTTAACATCAGTCGGACCTAATTTCCAGTACCTTTTCTATGATTTTATAATCATATGACTCTCTAAGCCTCAGTTTTATCATCAGTAACCACAAGATGATAACACCCATGTCAGGCAGCTGTTGTTAGTTTGAAATGAGATAGAATACATGTAGCAGGTACATCTAGGTGTCTGTTCAGTGTTTATTCTTGCCTTCCTTCCTCTTCACTAATTGATGCCCTATTTTGCTCAGGGAACAATGTACCCAGCTAAACCCCTTTTCAGATGCCCTCTCAGTGAGGGGTGATCATGTGACACAGCTTTGACTTAATAGAAATAACATAAGCAGAAGTCTGCTGGTATTTGGGGGAGTCTTCTTCTTCCTATCTGGAACTTCAATGTGCGACTTGAGGTGAAGCAACCATATTGCAACTATGAGGATGAAAGCTGTTTGCTAAGGATGGGAGAGGAAAAATGAGAAGCTAGGGTCACTATTGACCATTGGAGCCTCTGCCCCAGCTCAGGATGGCCTATGAAACATGAGGTCCCCAGTGGTGAGGCTACTATATTTTGAATTTTTGTTACATACAGCTGAATGCCATCCTTATCTTATATCCAGGAAGCTGATAAGAATCATTAATAGTTAACAGATAACTGTCCCTTCCCCCTAAATAAGCTGACAGTATCCCTGTGTTATTTCTACTTCTGGTATACAGCTGTAACAAGTATATCACTGGAATACATTCCCTTTTGAAACAGAGATATGACTGTACATTGTATCTCTTTTCATTACTGGTTTGCCAAGCATAGACATTAATGAATACTATTGTCAATCATAGTTTCAAAAGATGTTTCTATTAACACTTGTTTCTTGCAGAATTAGGATATATGCTTGGTAATTTGTCAGTCTTATGTACTTGTCTTAAAGACATTTAAAGGGCAAGGTTGCCCTCACCTTCCTTTTCTTCAGAGCCAGTTTATTTAGTATGAAATAATAATAGAAATAATCAGCACTTATTAAGCATTCACTATCTTGATCAATCTTCCAAATGCTTTATGTAATTTGATGTACTTAATCCTCGCAAAAATTAATTGAAGGGACACTATTATTATAAAGAGAAACATTTAACAAAATCAGTGCCCTCTTATAAATATTTTATGAAAAAACAAACATCAAAAAAGAGAGAGAGAGAGATACAGCATGATTAAGCAACACCATGAGTGAGAAGGCCGGTTTTGCCACTAGCAGTCTGACTCCAAGCCTTCCTAGCATTACTCACATACCCTGATTTTAACTGCTGCCTAAAGCAGCCTAGAGTCACAATTGGTCAACGAGATTCAAAAATATTTAGTTGCTAAGTGTGCATGCGTGTGTGTGTATGTGTGTGTAAGAAAGAGAGAGGAAAAGAGAACAAGAAAAGATGATGGATGGTAAGATTTTTGGAGTGGGTGAAGGTGAAAGATTATAAATAAAGGAAAATTTCCTTTTAAATGTCACTAAAATGAAAATGAAAATTTCATGTGAACATCTAGTCCATGGTTTTTTGGGACTGTTAAAACTTTTAAACTGATGAACAACCATAGGCTAGGTCTTCAAAACTGGAAAGAAATTCTAATAAAGTTGTCATCTGATACAGTACATTTCTAGGCTGAAAATTTATTCCCTCATTTAGGGAAAAAAGTTAGACACACACAAGATACAGTAAATTAGACTTTATGCAGAAGGAATGTGGCAAAGAAAATAATTTCTTGCTTAAAAAGAATGACTCCTTCAGTGAAGAGGCATTATCACAAGATAGATATCATGAACTTACTAATGTATTTAAAGGTATCTTCAACTTACTGACGTATCTAAAATAATGTGAACAATTTTTTTCTGTAATTCAGTTTAGAGTAGATATAAGAAGATTGTTGCATGAAATTAAACTTGACTAAGAAGTACAAGCTGAGTTGAAATAATAATATGAAAGGTTGTATTACATAGCACAGTGTAAAACCTGGCTTTATATTTTCTTGTTTTAAAAAATGGAAGTAAACAGTAGATTAACTGAACTAGATATAATGAGCATTTCAAACTGAAACAATAGTATAAAAATCATTTTTAAATCTTACCTTTTGATCTCTCTTTATTTTGAACTATTGCATCATATTATTTCTGGCTGAGAATTTTTGAAACCACGTATATGCAGGATTAGTCCTAGACAACAGCAAATACAGTCAAGCAACCAAGAGGTAGGGGTGGAAAAAGAGGGAGTGGGTGCCGGCTAGTCAAGGTCAATGTTGAAAAGTCACAAGGACATGTTAGGAGCTAAGCTAGTAAAATAGAGCATACAAGCATTGCAAGTAGTTTTCAGAGAAATTCAAGTGTTTTTAACAGGTTGAAATGATACATATCTGCTTTTGTTACATGGTATCTTAAATATTCTTATTTGACACATTGTAACTTGTTGAGATATGTAATTCTCTGAAATTTGCCATTTATGGTAAATACTATTTACCATAACAATGCCATTTATGTTGAAAAAGTAATTGATAATTTCTAAACCCATTCCTAATTAGAAAAGTAGGAACGGACCAGAAATAGCAACACGATAAAAAAGGATCTGTATTAAACCTACAGCCAATACCATGCTCAATGGTAAAGCACAAGCAGTGTGCCCAAGAAATTCAAGAACAAGGTCCTGCTCACGATTACTATTGTTAATGTTGGTTTTGAGGTTTTAGCTAATGCAGTAAGACTATACCGTGAAATAAAATGCATGACTAAGGAGAAAACTTATTATGTGCATGTGAAATTATTTTACTCTTAAAGAGCCACACCAAAAGCTTCTTAAAATAAGTAAGACAATTCAGCAAAGTGGTGAAACACAAAATAAATATCCAAAATAACTTTCCTTTGTGTGAGCAGTGACCAGTTAGAAAATTCCATTCATAATAGCAATCTAAAACATGAAATCACTAGGAGAAAAATAACAAAAAGTGTAACTTTTATGAAATAAACTGAAAAAGTAATTTGAAAGACATTAGAGAAAGACATACCACATTTCTGAATAAAGAGACTAAGTATTACAAATAAATTGTTTGCCAGTCAAAATTTTAAACATTTTTAACTTAAAAATAATTCTAATATTAAACTAGGTAATAAAAACAGAGATGAGAATGGCTTATAAAATCTTAAACAAAACGAATATTAAAGTCAGACTCAAACTACTATATAGTAAAATGTAATATAGAACACTTGCGATTAACACCATATGGTATTGGCAAAGAAGTGTCAGAACGATGAAATGAAGTGGATAACTTTGAAATAGACTCCAGTATGTAGATTATATTTTAAAGGATATGTCACAAACCAATGAGAAAGTTTTTGCATCCAGCAAATAACGTTAAAAGTACTAATAAACTTCAGAGAAAAGATTCTCACTGTTCAGTTCCCACCTATGAGTGAGAACTCAGTTCCCACCTATGAGTGAGAACATGAGGTGTTTGGTTTTTTGTCCTTGCAATAGTTTGCTGAGAATGATGGTTTCCAGCTTCATCCATGTCCCTACAAAGGACATGAACTCATCATTTTTTATGGCTGCATACTATTCCATGGTGTATATGTGCCACATTTTCTTAATCCAGTCTATCATTGCTGGACATTTGGCTTGGTTCCAAGTCTTTGCTATTGTGAATAGTGCCGCAATAAACATACGTGTGCATGTGTCCTTACAGCAGCATGATTTATAATCCTTTGGGTATATACCCAGTAATGGGATGGCTGGGTCAAATGGTATTTCTAGTTCTAGATCCCTGAGGAATCGCCACACTGACTTCCACAATGGTTGAACTAGTTTACAGTCCCACCAACAGTGGAAAAGTGTTCCTATTTCTCCACATCCTCTCCAGCACCTGTTGTTTCCTGACTTTTTAATGATCACCATTCTAACTGGTGTGAGATGGTATCTCAATGTGGTTTTGATTTGCATTTCTCTGATGGCTGGTGATGATGAGCATTTTTTCATGTGTCTTTTGGCTGCATAAATGTCTTCGTTTGAGAAGTGTCTGTTCATATCCTTCACCCACTTTTTGATGGGGTTGTTTTTTTCTTGTAAATTTGTTTGAGTTCATTGTAGATTCTGGATGAGTAGATTGAAAAAATTTTCTCCCATTCTGTAGGTTGCCTGTTCACTCTGATAGTAGTTTCTTTTGCTGTGCAGAAGCTCTTTAGTTTAATTAGATCCCATTTGTCAATTTTGGCTTTTGTTGCCATTGCTTTTGGTGTTTTAGACATGAAGTCCTTGCCCATGTCTATGTCCTGAATGGTATTGCCTAGAGGTGGGAGTTGAACAATGAGAACACATGGACACAGGAAGGGGAACATCACACACCAGGGCCTGTTGTGGGGTAGGGGGAGGGGGGAGGGATAGCATTAGGAGATACACCTAATGTTAAATGATGAGTCAATGGGTGCAGCACACCAACATGGCACATGAGTACATATGTAACTAACCTGCACGTTGTGCACATGTACCCTAAAACTTAAAGTATAAAAAAAAAAGAATAAAGAAGACAAACTAAAAAAAAAAAAAACAGTTTGGTAAATGGAAAGAACTTAATAATTCCAATCTGTTTGACAATAATTGCATTCTGTTTTGCCTGATGCTTGAAGAAATCCAGGTTATCTCATACAGTCTTATTTCTAATTCGTGCCAATGAAATGAACTCGTAACTTCATAAGATGTAAAACGAACTTTTTTTGTGCCATGTCATGAGAGCAGATAATTCTTGACTGTCACATGAACTCATCACCTTTTAATGGGTCAAGGAGGCTGTAGAGATTACTCATGCTAGCTTTTGTGTGGACTTTCACAATTCCAAAGCTCCACTTAACCTTTTACATAGAACATTGATTCCCCCCACCCCTACTTTGTTAATTCTTTCACAGATAATTGATAAAAATTGAGGTTTTTTTTTTTGTATCGAAAGAGTATTTTGTCATGGTTTATGATTTTCAAAGAACAATCATAACCACAGGACAAGTGTTAGTATCTTAACATGTTTTAGCCTAAGACTCATACTAATTTGGAGAATTTTGTTCATTGAAACCTATCAACATCAAATGGTTGAAGAAATCATTCAGTATTTATTATTATATTTCTTGTCTCTTAAATTCTGAAAGAAAATGGGGGGAGGATTTGATTTTAGGCTTTTCTGTTAATCAAAATATTCATTCTGCAACTTGAGAAATTAAAATACTGTGCTATAGACAATAATAAAAAAGTAAGATTCTCAGAGAAGAAGAAACAAACAGGGAATAAAAGTAAAAATATGTTTTTAAAAACCTCTACAAATGAGATTATGCAACACTGCTTGATTATCATGGTAGCATATGACACAAACAGGATCATTCCAGAACTCATGAAAAAAGTTCATTCTGTATTTTGTCAGTCATTTATATTTACTCTACATTTAATTTTAAGAAACACCATTTGATCTGGCATGATATATGTTATTCTCTAGGTTGTCCTATGTCTCAGAGAGTGTTTATTAATCTAGTGTATAACCAGCTTCACTTTTATAATGGATAATAAAAAAGGATTTTAAATTATTTAAGGGTATGCTATATTTGCAGCTGCTGGCTTGGGTAGTCCCTGGCCTGTGATAAACCCTGGCATTTGTTTAATCTGCTCTCTACCAGCAGCTGACACACAGCATGCTCTGCTCTTTGTATTTCTAATTTTTTGTCAACCCTTTGATCAAAATCTGATGATGTAAAAAACAAAACAATAGAATCTGTTGCAGTGGCCGCTAAATGAGTTCAAGAAGTTGTTTAAAGTATTGTCATAGTTGAGAAAATGATTCCTTTCCTTCAAACTAGATCCAAGTTCTTGATGTTAAGGGAGAAAGAATTAAGTATTATTTCATGTATTCCTGGTGAGAACATGCTGCCATAGCCCAACTGATAAATATTCCATGTGAACTCTTGGAGTCACAATCCAAGGGTCATCTCAGCCGACACTTACTGGAGTTTCTTTCTCCGTCACAGAAAAGTAAATACTTATCTTCCTCTGCTTATGCGATATATAACTAAATATTTTTATGGTCTAAGCATATGCCACCTCTCACTACTTAATCTTCGTTTTTAAAGAAGACAGAACTATAGAAAAGGCCCTGTATTTGATCCAAACTCTTCTTGTATAATCTAGAAGAAATCACCTAACCTCTCTGAAATGTAGTTTCCTAGCCCATAAAATGAGAGTAACTGGAACACCTGTCCGCTGGACTTTACCGAGTGGTTGAGAGAATTGCTTAAGGTTACGTCTGGAAAGGTGCTTTGAGAGCTATTTATATCTGTCTACCTATACCTGTACTTATATACCTATAGCTCTATCAAAATGCAGTGTGTAGTAATTAGATAGATGGGCTCAGATTATCACCATAATATTTCTATTTGGGGGCAAACTATTTCTTTTCATGAGGGTCACAAAGATGAAGTAAAATGATTTGTGGATTATTTATTTGCTTGATTGTTTTGTGAGTGGCCCCATCCAATGTAGCTCGAAGCCCTTCTCTCCATTCCCAATAGTCAAGCATTCTGGCCACCAATCCTACAGTTTAGATCACCATCAATAAAGTGAGATGCCAGTGCCTGGCCACCCAGATCTCAGAAACTCCAGACACAGATTTGTCTAACTTAGTTGTTCTCAACCAGAGCCAATTTTGCTCCCTACCTCCCAGAGACATAGGACAATGTCTGGAGATATTTTTGGTTGGCACAACTTGGATGATGGCACTACTGTCATCTGAGGAGTAGAAGCCAGTGATGCCACTAAACATCCTACAATGCACAGGACAGCCTCCCTTCCCCCAGAAATAATTATACAACTCCGAGAATCAATAGTGCCAAATTGAGAAACCTTGCTAGAAGTCAGTACTGGGCAACTGTGAAATGGTCCATCACTTGTACATTCAGAGTAATTGACTGATGTGAATGGAATTCAAATGGTTCTTGCCCTGGCTCATTTACACCATCATATCACAAGGTTTTAATGAGTCTAATGTGTCCATTTATTTACTTACATTCTATTAGGCCGCATCCAGGGAATTCAGCCAACTGAACATTTTGATATTGTATTCACTGCAGTCAAGTAGAATTCTTCCTGATCTAAAACATGATTTTCTCTACATAGAGTCTCTGCAATTGGTTCTCCCAGTTTTGTTCTGAGCCTAGGTAGAAAAGCACTTACTTAGGGTTGAACCACTCTATTCCATATTAAAGTTATTCAACCATTAGATTGGAAGGAATTCTAATCTGCTAGAGGGCAGGGGGAAAAAACACAGACAGTAAGGGATGTCAGATGGTTTTCCAGGCACATGAGAAGGAAGTTGCTAAACTAGATAGGCCAGAGAAAATAGGCAGGAGGCTACAGACACCTATATCAATTCAATACCATGGATAAGAACCCTGGTAGATTATAACTTACAGTATGTTTGGATGAAAATGTCTCACTGCAATCATCAAAACACAATATAGAATAATTAAACAATTAAATGAATCAAAGTTACACACCCAATAAGATACTGCCTCTATTCTTCATTTTATTCTTATTTACCACTGCACAGTAATGTTTCTGTTAGGCTGGTAATATAGTACCACAAGCTGACCTGCTGAGGATGTCATTCTGTATTTTAAGATAGCTTTCTTAAGTTTCACTGAGATTTAGGAAATGATTTTGAAGAAATACATCCAAGGAGAAATCATTACTGATTCTCATATGAAAATAATGTGCCTTTCAATTTTTTTCTTTTATATCTCCGTGACATTGACAGTGTGACTAATGTATTTGGTGGTATGAGAAATCCACAAGGCAGTGACATCACAATATGTAATTTGTCCCTTGTGTACTCAGAGAAGTCAGTTCTTTTGCACATTTAAAGAATCAAAAGGCCTAACTTGAAATGGGAATAGTATCCAGAGTAAACAAGTTGAAATGTTCTCTTCCCCCCTTGACCCAGCTTTTTCCCCTGTAGTTTTAAAGTTTGGAATTAGGTTGTCATAAGTCTGATTTCCATTTATAATTAGCCAATGATTTTAAAAAGAAAGAAAAGAAGGATCCTGCCGTGCATTAAAATTATTGACGTATAGTATTCTGTGGGTTCTGGTGCTTGATGAAGTTCTTTACACTGATTTGTTGTTGTTGTTGCCAGCAACTGAAATACCTACTAATGCTTTCTGGCTCTAAAAGAATTGCACAGCACTGGCTACATATGTTTACTATTATCTACAGAACTGTCAGACCCTTTATTCCAGAAGAGGCATGTGTGGAAATAGGCCAGAATGTGAGGGAACACAGTTCCGGTAGTGAAATTAGCAACTGGAGAACATTCCCAGGGAAGTGGCTGAGTTTAGTTCTGGCTGAAATCTCATTGCTGCCAGTACCAAAAAAAAAAAAAGTAAAACAAATATAAAGGGTAAAACGTACCTGGGGAAACCAGAAGGAGGCGAATACATAGGAATTGCGCAGCCTATCAAAAAATAATTCTGATCTTTCTTTTCATTTATAGATCTTGGTTATTGGGCAACTTCTGATTTTGAAACAGCAAAATGCCTATCTGAAACTAGATTACTGATGAAGACATAATGCTTAAGATTGGCAACTTTTTGACATTTGAAGAGAATTTTAAGTTTGTTGTGGTTATAGAATTTGAAAGTTATCACTATGTCTGAATTAAATTATACCTATTATTTTTATTTCTCCCAAACTGTATCAATTCACCAAATCAAATGTGACAAAGTAGAAACACAAAATCAGCTTTTCAGTGTGCTCCATAAGGTTTTGTTAGGAATAACTTAAAGCATAGAAAATCACCAGAAGATATACTACCAATTTATGATTTTTTTCTTTTTTCCCCACCTTGATTAAAGTCTAACTGATTAATGAAAATTGACACATTTATGATAAACAATGTGAAGTTTTGGTATATGTAGACATTGTGAATTCATTTAGTTAAGCTAACTAAAATATCCATCAGCTCACATACTTTTGTTTGGTAAGAACATGAAAGATCTACTCTCTTAACAATTTTCATTTTTTTTTCTTTTTTTTCTTTTTTAATACACTGGTTTTATTTGCTTTTCTGTTCATGTTACAGAATATGGCAACACAAATTCTCAAAAGACATCTATGAATTATATTTCTAGCTACACAAGGAGACTAATGAACTGTCTCTCGATATCTCATGAGTTTCTGGTCCATCTTAGGTTAGGTGTCTGTTCCAAATCCAGTCACATGTGACTAGAGTTTTGGGTCATTGGATCTATTTAGAGGTATGACAGAGCCTCACTTTTTAATTCATTTCAGCCAGGTTTACTCTTCACTGGACTTGCATGGCTGTCTTTCTCTTTCTGTTCCAGCTTTCAATCTGTCCTAGGTTTCTTTGTTTGTTTTTTGTTTTTTTTTTTGTTTTTTTTGTTTTTATTATTATACTTTAGGTTTTAGGGTACATGTGCACAATGTGCAGGTTTGTTACGTATGTATCCATGTGCCATGTTGATTTCCTGCACCCATTAACAAGTCATTTAGCATTAGGTATATCTCCTAATGCTATCCTTCCCCCCTCCCCCAACCCCACAACAGTCCCCGGAGTGTGATGTTCCCCTTCCTGTGTCCATGAGTTCTCATTGTTCAATTCCCACCTATGAGTGAGAACATGCGGTGTTTGGTTTTTTGTCCTTGCGATAGTTTACTGAGAATGATGTTTTCCAGTTTCATCCATGTCCCTACAAAGGACATGAACTCATCATTTTTTATGGCTGCATAGTATTCCATGGTGTATATGTGCCACATTTTCTTAATCCAGTCTATCGTTGTTGGACATTTGGGTTGGTTCCAACTCTTTGCTATTGTGAATAGTGCCACAATAAACATATGTGTGCATGTGTCTTTATAGCAGCATGATTTATAGTCCTTTGGGTATATACCCAGTAATGGGATGGCTGGGTCAAATGGTATTTCTAGTTGTAGATGCCTGAGGAATCACCACACTGACTTCCACAATGGTTGAACTAGTTTACAGTCCCACCAACAGTGTAAAAGTGTTCCTATTTCTCCACATCCTCTCCAGCACCTGTTGTTTCCTGATTTTTTAATGATGGCCATTCTAACTGGTGTGAGATGGTATCTCACTGTGGTTTTGATTTGCATTTCTCTGATGGCCAGTGATGATGAGCATTTCTTCATGTGTTTTTTGGCTGCATAAATGTCTTCTTTTGAGAAGTGTCTGTTCATGTCCTTTGCCCACTTTTTGATGCAGTTGTTTGTTTTTTTCTTGTAAATTTGTTTGAGTTCATTGTAGATTCTGGATATTAGCCCTTTGTCAGATGAGTAGGTTGCAAAAATTTTCTCCCATTCTGTAGGTTGCCTGTTCACTCTGATAGTAGTTTCTTTTGCTGTGCAGAAGCTCTTTAATTAGATCCCATTTGTCAATTTTAGCTTTTGTTGCCATTGCTTTTGGTGTTTTAGACATGAAGTCCTTGTCCACACCTATGTCCTGAATGGTATTGCCTAGGCTTTTTTGTAGGATTTTAATGGTTTTAGGTCTAACATTTAAGTCTTTAATCCATCTTGAATTAATTTTTGTATAAGGTGTAAGGAAGGGATCCAGTTTCAGTTTTCTACATATGGTTAGCCAGTTTTCCCAGCACCATTTATTAAATAGGGAATCCTTTCCCCATTTCTTGTTTTTGTCAGGTTTGTCAAAGATCTGAAAGTTGTAGATATGTGGCATCATTTCTGAGGGCTCTGTTCTGTTCCATTGATCTATATCTCTGTTGTGGTACCAGTACCATGCTGTTTTGGTTATTGTAGCCTTGTAGTATAGTTTGAAGTCAGGTAGCGTGTGATGCCTCCAGCTTTGTTCTTTTGGCTTAGGATTGACTTGGCGATGCGGGCTCTTTTTTGGTTCCATATGAACTCTAAAGTATTTTTTTCCAATTCTGTGAAGAAAGTCATTGGTAGCTTGATGGGGATGGCATTGAATCTATAAATTGCCGGCCGGGCGCGGTGGTTCACGCTTGTAATCCCAGCACTTTGGGAGGCTGAGGCGGGCGGATCATGAGGTCAGGAGATTGAGACCACGGTGACACCCCGTCTCTACTAAAAATACAAAAAATTAGCCGGGCGTGGTGGCAGGCGCCTGTAGTCCCAGCTACTCGGTGACACTGAGGCAGGAGAATGGCGTGAACCCGGGAGGCGGAGCTAGCAGTGAGCCGAGATCGTGCCACTGCACTCCAGCCTGGGTGACAGAGAAGACTCTGTCTCAAAAAAAAAATAAATAAATGAATCTATAAATTACATTGGGCAGTATGGCCATTTTCACGATATTGATTCTTCCAACCCATGAGCATGGAATGTTCTTCCACTTGTTTGTATCCTCTTTTATTTCATTGAGCAGTGGTTTGTAGTTCTCCTTGAAGAGGTCCTTCACATCCCTTGTAAGTTGGATTCCTAGGTATTTTATTCTCTTTGAAGCAATTGTGAATGGGAGTTCACTCATGATTTGGCTCTCTGTTTTTCTGTTATTGGTGTACAAGAATGCTTGTGATTTTTGTACATTGATTTTGTATCCTGAGACTTTGCTGAAGTTGCTAATCAGCTTAAGGAGATTTTGGGCTGAGACAATGGGGTTTTCTAGATATACAGTCATGTCATCTGCAAACAGGGACAATTTGACTTCCTCTTTTCCTAATTGAATACCCTTTATTTCCTTCTCCTGCCTGATTGCTCTGGCCAGAACTTCCAGCACTATGTTGAATAGGAGTGGTGAGAGAGGGCATCCCTGTCTTGTGCCAGTTTTCAGAGGGAATGCTTCCAGATTTTGCCCATTCAGTATGATATTGGCTGTGGGTTTGTCATAGATAGCTCTTATTATTTTGAGATACGTCCCATCAATACCTAATTTATTGAGAGTTTTTAGCATGAAGGGTTGTTGAATTTTGTCAAAGGCCTTTTCTGCATCTATTGAGATAATCATGTGGTTTTTGTCTTTGGTTCTGTTTATATGCTGGATTACATTTATTGATTTGCATATGTTGAACCAGGCTTGCATCCCAGGGATGAAGCCCACTTGATCATGGTGGATAAGCTTTTTGATGTGCTGCTGGATTTGGTTTCCCAGTATTTTATTGAGGATTTTTGCATCAATGTTCATCAAGGATATTGGTCTGAAATTCTCTTTTTTGGTTATGTCTCTGCCAGGCTTTGGTATCAGGACGATGCTGGCTTCATAAAATGTGTTAGGGAGGATTCCCTCTTTTTCTATCGATTGGAATAGTTTCAGAAGGAATAGTACCAGTTCCTCCTTGTACCTCTGGTAGAATTCGGCTGTGAATCCATCAGGTCCTGGACTATTTTTGGTTGGTAAGCTATTGATTATTGCCACAATTTCAGAACCTGTTACTGGTCTATTCAGAGATTCAACTTCTTCCTGGTTTAGTCTTGGGAGGGTGTATTTGTCGAGGAATTTATCCATTTCTTCTAGATTTTCTAGTTTATTTGCATAGAGGTGTTTGTAGTATTCTCTGATGGTAGATTGTATTTCTGTGGGATTGGTGGTGATATCCCCTTTTTCATTTTTTATTGCATCTATTTGATTCTTCTCTCTTTTCTTCTTTATTAGTCTTGCTAGCAGTCTATCAATTTTGTTGATCATTTCAAAAAACCAGCTCCTGGATTCATTAATTTTTTGAAGGGTTTTTTGTGTCTCTATTTCCTTCAGTTCTGCTCTGATTTTAGTTATTTCTAGCCTTCTGCTAGCTTTTGAATGTGTTTGCTCTTGCTTTTCTAGTTCATTTAATTGTGATGTTAGGGTGTCAATTTTGGATCTTTCCTGCTTTCTCTTGTGGGCATTTAGTGCTATAAATTTCCCTCTACACACTGCTTTGAACGTGTGCCAGAGATTCTGGTATGTTGTGTCTTTGTTCTCGTTGGTTTCAAAGAACAGCTTTATTTCTGCCTTCATTTCATTATGTACCCAATAGTCATTCAGGAGCAGGTTGTTCAGTTTCCATGTAGTTGAGCAGTTTTGAGTGAGTTTCTTACTCCTGAGTTCTAGTTTGATTGCACTGTGGTCTGAGAGACAGTTTGTTATAATTTCTGTTCTTTTACATTTGCTGAGGAGAGCTTTACTTCCAACTATGTGGTCAATTTTGGAATAGGTGTGGTGTGGTGCTGAAAAAAATGTATATTCTGTTGATTTGGGGTGCAGAGTTCTGTAGATGTCTATTAGGTCCACTTTGTGCAGAGCTGAGTTCAATTCCTGGATATCCTTGTTAACTTTCTGTCTCATTGATCTGTCTAATGTTGACAGTGGGGTGTTAAAATCTCCCATTATTATTGTGTGGGAGTTTAAGTCCCTTTGTAGGTCACTCAGGACTTGCTTTATGAATCTGGGTCCTCCTGTGTTGGGTGCATATATATTTAGGATAGTTAGCTCTTGTTGAATTGATCCCTTTACCATTATGTAATGGCCTTCTTTGTGTCTTTTGATCTTTGTTGGTTTAAAGTCTATTTTATCAGAGACTAGGATTGCAACCCCTGCCTTTTTTTGTTTTCCATTTGCTTGATAGGTCTTCCTCCATCCCTTTATTTTGAGTCTGTGTGTGTCTCTGCACGTGAGATGGGTTTCCTGAGTATAGCACACTGATGGGTCCTGACTCCTTATCCAGTTTGTCATTCTGTGTCTTTTAATTGGAGCATTTAGCCCATTTACATTTAACGTTAATATTGTTATGTGTGAATCTGATCCTGTCATTATGAAGTTAGTTGGTTATTTTGCTCGTTAGTTGATGCAGTTTCTTCCTAGCCTCGATGGTCTTTACAATTTGGCATATTTTTGCAGTGGCTGGTACTGGTTGTTCCTTTCCATGTTTAGTGCTTCCTTCAGGAGCTCTTTTAGGGCAGGCCTGGTGGTGACAAAATCACTCAGGGTTTGCTTGTCTGTAAAGTATTTTATTTCTCCTTCACTTATGAAGCTTAGTTTGGCTGGATAGGAAATTCTGGGTTGAAAATTCTTTAAGAATGTTGAATATCAGCCCCCACTCTCTTCTGGCTTGTAGAGTTTCTGCCGAGAGATCAGCTGTTAGTCTGATGGGCTTCCCTTTGTGGGTAACCCGACCTTTCTCTCTGGCTGCCCTTAATGTTTTTTCCTTCATTTCAACTTTGGTGAATCTGACAATTATGTGTCTTGGAGTTGCTCTTCTGGAGGAGTATCTTTGTGGCGTTCTCTGTATTTCCTGAATCTGAATGTTGGCCTGCCTTGCTAGATTGGGGAAGTTCTCCTGGATAATATCTTGCAGAGTGTTTTCCAACTTGGTTCCATTCTCCACGTCATTTTTAGGTACACCAATCAGACGTAGGTTTGGTCTTTTCACATAGTCCCAAATTTCTTGGAGGCTTTGTTCATTTCTTTTTATTCTTTTTTCTCTAAACTTCCCTTCTCACTTCATTTCATTCATTTCATCTTCCATCAGCGATACCCTTTCTTCCAGTTGATCGCATCGGCTACCGAGGCTTCTGCAATCTTCGTGTAGTTCTCAAAACTTGGCTTTCAGCTCCATCAGCTCCTTTAAGCCCTTCTCTCCATTGGTTATTCTAGTTATCCATTCTTCTAATTTTTTTTCAAAGTTTTTAACTTCTTTGCTATTGTTTTGAATTTCCTCCTGTAGCTCAGAGTAGTTGGATTGTCTGAAGCCTTCTTCTCTCAACTCGTCAAAGTCATCCTCCAACCAGTTCTGTTCCGTTGCTGGTGAGAAACTGCCTTCCTTTGGAGGAGGAGAGGTGCTCTGCTTTTTAGTTTCCAGTTTTTCTGATCTGTTTTTTCCCCATCTTTGTGGTTTTATCTACTTTTGGTCTTTGATGATGGTCATGTACAGATGGGTTTTTGGTGTGGATGTCCTTTCTGTTTGTTAGTTTTCCTTCTACCAGACAGGACCCTCAGCTGCAGGTCTGTTGGAGTTTACTAGAGGTCCACTCCAGACCCTGTTTGGCTAGGTGTCAGCAGCAGTGGCTGCAGAACAGCGGATTTTCATGAGACCACAAATTCAGCTGTCTGATAGTTCCTCTGGAAGTTTTGTCTCAGAGGAGTACCCGGCCAAGTGAGGTGTCAGTCTGTCCCTACTGGGGGGGTGCCTCCCAGTTAGGTGGCTCAGGGGTGAGGGACCCACCTTAGGAGGCAGTCTGTCCGTTCTCAGATCTCCAGCTGCATGCTGGGAGAACCACTACTCTCTTCAAAGCTGTCAGTCAGACAGGGACATTTAAGTCTGTGGAGGTTCCTGCTGACTTTTTGTTTGTCTGTGCCCTGCCCCCAGAGGTGGAGCCTACAGAGGCAGGCAGGCCTCCTTGAGCTGTGGTGGGCTCCACCCAGTTCAAGCTTCCTGGCTGCTTTGTTTACCTAAGCAAGCCTGGGCAATGGCGGGCGCCCCTCCCCCTGCCTCGCTGCCTCCTTGCAGCTTGATCTCAGACTGCTGTGCTAGCAATCAGCGAGACTCCGTGGGCATAGGACCCTCTGAGCCAGGGGTGGGACACAATCTCCTAGTGTGCCATTTTCCAGGCCTGTTGGAAAAGCACAGTATTAGGGTGGGACTGACCCGATTTTCCAGGTGTCGTCTGTTACCCCTTTCTTTGACTAGGAAAGGGAACTCCCTGACCCCTTGCACTTCCCGAGTGAGGCAATGCCTCGCCCTGCTTCGGCTCGCGCACAGCGCACTTCACCGACTGTCCTGCACCCACTGTTTGGCACTCCCTAGTGAGATGAAACCGGTACCTTAAACAGAAATGCAGAAATCACCCGTCTTCTGTGTGGCTCAGGCTGGGAGCTGTAGACCGGAGCTGTTCCTATTCAGCCATCTTGGCTCCACTCCCCGCCAACAATTTTCAAGTATACATCATTATTAACTATAGACAGCATGTTGTACATTATGTGTCTTGAACTTATTACTTTTCTCTAACTGCAATTATGTGTCCCTTTGACCAACATTTCCCTCATTCCTCCATCCTCAGCTTCTGGTAACTGCCATTCTAATTTTTGCTTCTACGCGTTTAATTATTTTAGATTCCATGTATATAAGTGAGCTCTGGCAGTATTTGTCTTTCTGTGCCTGGCTTATGTCACTTAACATCCTCTGGGTTCATCCATGTTGTCACAAATGACAGAATTTTCTTTTTTAAGGCTGAATAGTATTCCATTATATGTATTCTTTATCCATTCATCCATTGGTGAACACTTAGGTTGATTTCATATTTAGACTATTATAAATAATGCTGCAATGAATATGGGAGTGCAGCTATCTCTTTGACATGCTGACTTTATTTCTTTTGGCTATATATACAGAAATGGGATTGCTGGATCAAGTGGTAATTCTATTTTTAATATTTTGAGGAACCACCATTCTGTTTTCCATAAAGAAGAGAATTTTAAGAACGGTCTAATTTCTATTTCTATTTCTACTTTCTATTTCTATATTTATATTTCTACTAACAGTGTACAAGGGTTCTCTTTTCTCTCCTTCCTCACCAACACCTTATCTTTCATCATTTTGATAATAGCCATTGTAACACACCATGTAACAGGTGTGAGGTTATAGCTCATTGCTGTTTGATTTGCATTTCCCTGATGCTTAATTATGTTGAACATTTCTTTTTCATATACCTGTTGGCCATTCATATGTCTTCTTTGGAGAAACGTCTATTCAGATCCTTTGCCCATTTTAAGATCAGGTTATTTGCAGGGGGCACCTGTAGTCCCAGCTACTCAGGAGGCTGAGGCAGGAGAATGGCATGAACCTGGGAGGCAGAGCTTGCAGTGAGCTGAGATCGTGCCACTGCACTCCAGCCTGGGTGACAGAGTGAGACTCCATTTCAAAAAAAAATCAGGTTATTTGCTTTCTTGTTATTGTTTGCATTCCTTATATAGTTTGGGATATTAACCTATTATCAGATGTATGATTTGTAAATATTTTCTCCCATTTGTAGGTTGTCTCTTCACTCTCTTGATTCTTCCCTTTGTTATGAGAAAGATTGTTAGTTTGATGCAGCCCTATTAGTCTATTTTTGCTTTTGTTTTCTGTGCTTTTCGTGTCACATAAAAATATAATAATTGACCAGGCCAATGTCAGGAAGCTTTTTGGTATGTTTTCTTCTAGCAGTTTTATGTTAATAGTTTCAGGTCATATGTTTAAGTTTTTAATTCATTTTGAGTTGGTTTATGTAAAGAATATGAGATAAGGGTCCAATTTCATTCTTCTTCATGTAAATGTCCAGTTTCCCCAATACTATTTACTGAAGAGATTGTCCTTTCCCCATTGTATATTCTTGGTACCTAATTAATGAATTTTCTTTAATGTTTAATTAGGTTGGTAAGTGACAGGGATGTACTTGTAAAATACTGTTAAAACTTCAAAATATGGACAACTTGACCCCACAAAGCTTTTGGGACCAGGCAAAATCTACAGTTATGCAAATTGTTTAACCACAAACCTAATTGTATCTTGGCCTTTCTGATTCAAGTAATAATACTATGTATTAATCACTTGTATATCAATCCTTCCATTTAAGCTTAACAGCAATCACTAAAACAGGTTTTATTATCTCTTAAAAGGCAAGAATATGGAAACATGAAGATTCACGTAAGAATTTATTCACATAAGAATTTATTGCAGAGCTAGGATTTGAACCCAAGTCTGTCTGACTCTAACCCCACATTGTGGGATTACTAAACTCATTTCCTCTTGTTCCTGAACCCACACTTAAGGCTTTATTTCCCAGGCTCCTTTTTATCATGTGCTGAGTTCCATGTGTATTGGAATGTAAACAGAAGTGATGTTCTCCATGCAGAATTTTCCTCCAAGTGATTTCCTCTTTCACTGACTTGAGATAAAATGCATGAACACATTGGATATGTTAAATATGACAGAGGCATATAAAGGAAAGAACCTGAGTTCCTGTATTATCACTTGAAAAAAGACATCCTTCAATTAAACACATCTGTTTTAGAATTTACGTAAGCAAGAAATAAACTTCTATTGTATTTGAACCACTATACATTTGGGTGTTGTTTGATATAGAAGCAAGCATTACATTACCCGTATATTACATATATAATGCATGTCTTTTTCCATACTATAAAGAACTAGAGAAATCCACACAAAAGGAACCAAATAAATATATATACTGGCAAAGTATGTAAATAACTTTCAAATCCTTAAGGATGTGGAGAAGAGGGATTTGAACAAACAAGGAAATACCTCATCAACTCTTTTAAAGAAACTCACATTTGGAAAGGTTATATCTTATTTGTATATTATTAAGAAACAACTCAAGAACCTGGTTTAGAGTCACAAAGATCTAAAATCCACTAATAGATATTTGAAAATGAATTTTCTGTGTGTAGACCAGTACGGTGTCTACAGAGATGCTCAATAATTATTTTTATTCGATGGTATTCATTGGACAAATTCAGAAGATGGGGGAGGGAAAGAAAACAAAAAGACTCTGTATTCCTCAATAGATAATTCAATTCAGAGCAAATGAGGGTTAGTTGCAATTATATACAATTTTCAAACTCTTAGGGATATCAAACTTCACTTCTGTAAAATCTAGTGATCAACTCAGGAATAAAATTGGACTCCTTTAAAAATTACCACTAATGTGATAAGGTTTTATGGTAGTTATGTTTGTATAAAAACACATCCCTATACACCTACATTTTTTTACATCTGTCCATTCTCATAACAGAAAACAATATTAAAAAAGCCTTAGGGAAGATGCTAAAGTTTTGTGGGATTGCTGTAAAAACATCGTTTTAACTAAAACTTAGTCTGATGACTTCAAGGAGAGTGTGTTGTGACATTGATATCTAAGGATTCCGTGTGGTGGATGAGACACCAACTGCGCATCTATGGAAGAGGAGACCCTTGAAGATGGAGGGTGAATAGTGTCAATGTTCCAGAGAGGAGGCAATGAAATATGATGGGAAGGTCATGAGCTCTGGAATCAGAGACACCTTGCTCTTCTACTATTTAGTCACTTAGCTTTGGTTAGGACATCAGATATCTCGGATTGTGTGTTATGGTATATCTGCAAAAGGGGACCATCCTATATAGCTTAAATTTTTTATTGGAATTGCCAATAATATAAACAAGTTGTTTGCAGAAATAGATTCTAAGTAGAACTTGTTGGTGTCATCACTGGAGCACTGCCTAACCAGAGGACAGGGTCCAGTCTCCAGGGGAGGTAAGTGGATAAGCCTGGCTGGAAGGCTACAATCAGTGGTTTAAGAACCAGAGGAGGGATGTAGTTCAAGTGGGGGGAAATTGGTACACAAACACATGGAAAACAAATGCTCAGTCATAAGAATGGAGAAAAAATTTCAGGAAGCATGTGGAACCACTCCAGGATCACTAGGTACTAGGCTTATGTGGCATATCTGTCACTCAGTCACTGGGAAAGAGAACCCCTAATATACTGACAGACATGGCCAGGATTGATTCAAGAACTGGATAAAGCTTAGCCTTTAGGCTACAGGTTTATGGTACCTATATCTATCTGTGTGCATTTGAGGTTGGCTGGGACTGAAATTCTGGAAAGTAAGCTATGTTCCTCACTTTTTTTGCTCATTTTTATTTAAAAAACGTTTTTCTCTAGCTTTATTGAGATGATTAATAGCTAAAAATTGTATATATTTAAGGCATACAATATGATAATTTGATAGAGGCATACATTGTGAAATGATTACCATGATCAAGTTAATTAACACATCCATCATCTCACATTGTCTTTTTCGTGTGTGTGTGTGTGTGTGTGTGTCTGGTGTGAACACTTAAGATCTATTCTCTTAGCAAGTTTCAAGTATATAATATAGTATTATTAACTACAGTCACCATGCTATATATTAGATCCTCAGAATTTATTCATCTTATAACTGGATGACCAACTTCTCTCTCCAACCCTTGGCAACCACCATTCTACTTTCTGCTTCTATGAGTTCAACGTTTTTAGATCCCACATGGTGAGATCATACAATATTTTCTGTGTCTTGCTTATTTCACTTAGCATAATATTCTCCAGGTACCTCCATGCTGTCCCAAATGGCAGAATTTCCTTCATTTTTTTTGGCTGAATAATATTCCATTGTGTGTGTACATATTACATTTTCTTTATTCATTTAAAAAAACCTCACTAAATTGCACTGCCAATGTTATCTATTAAAGTTCTTCATATAAATACCATATCCCCGCTTCTCTGTTTCCTTCCTTTCCTTTTGTTTCTTTCCTCTAGCTAAAATGCTGTCTTGTAGGGGTGAAATATGTAAACTGATATTATTGAACATGATGAAGGCTATAAAAGGAGGCACAGAGATGTGTGCAAAATGCAATAAGAACAGAGAAGAGAGGTCCCCTATCTTCCACAGACAGGGAGGTTGATGTAGGAGTATATTTGCAAGAATAGTGCAAGCCTGTCAGGGTGAGAAACAGAAAGACTGCTAAGTGCAGGCCAACTACGAAGAATTCCCTTCTGCTTCCTTAACCCTAGTGCTCAATCATGGGCTCTGTCAGCAGGATGCGGGGACAGTCTCTAGAGATAAGCCCTCCTAAGGCCCCCCCCTTGCTCAAATCAGAAGGAGGGAAGACCCAGTGATAAGCATCTCCAACTGGAGGAACCCGTAGTCCAGAAGTCAGCTCCACTGCAGGCCTCCTAAGGTTGGATATGGATATGATTAGGGTCTGCAATAAGTGACATCTGTTTGCTCTGACCTTTGGGTAATGTGGCGTTTCTTTCTCTGGGGCAGATGCTAGAAAGGTGTTTATTGTGAGTTGACAGGGGTCTTGGTGGGTGGTGAGGTGTGAGTCAAAATTCGACTATGCATTTTGGCATTTTGTCTACAGATGTTTCTCAGATGTTTGTGGGCGGGCATGTCTTTAAATGAAAAAATACGAAATGTATGTTTCTTTTGTGGAGAAAAGAAGGAAAAAACTCACACTCAAAAACTTGGCACCTTTCTGCCTTCAATGGCACTCTTGTTTAACAGCCAGATTGAAATTACTTGCTGCATGTATTTTCTGAAGAGAAAATCTGCTGATATAAGAAAAAAATCTTGTTAGAATGAAATTAACAAGCTGATGAAGAACTTGAATATGGCAGTGGGGGAAGTATGGAAACTTCATGGGGTTCCAGGTATGAGTTTTATGTAGTCTAGCCTTCCTTTATCCTCCCAACGCACACGTCCCCCTAAGCAAGCCAAGATACTGGTTTCGATGAGGATCATTCCTAACCCCAAATGTTCACTGCAGTTGGAATTAGGGGGATCTTCATAATTCACCATCTACACTCGTTTCACTAATAATTATATTATAGGACCATGGAAATTATATTCTGTTCAAAATGCTGATGTTATATATGAGAGAGAGAAAGCCCTTCAAGGATATTCAACTTGCAATCCCATCAGAATTAAGTTAAAATGTGAAAAATTGATTTGCAAAGGAAAGAAGAAAATCAAACTACACTTTTAAACAATCTTCTTTTTTTCATACTACAAGAAAAATAAACTTTAAAAGTCCACTTTACTTTTGATTTCCAGAAATTTGAAGTTTCTAAAGAAATCCTCTATCTAATTTAGTTTGAGAAAAATCTCCTTGAAAAACTTCACAAACAGATGAAAGAAACTTCTTTAGAGTTGATTCATCTGATTAGTCAATAAATAGAAAAAACAGTGATGATGAAATAAGCCTGGAAACCAAGAGCTTAAACATTATGTAGTATTTCCCTGCTTTGTATCAAAACTTCTTGAAATAATATTTTTGACAGATGCTCACTTTGACCTCTACTTGTTAGCAGCTTTATGGAATTTACCTCCCAAAAAAGTTTATTTTCAAAATATGCTTACTTATGGCTAAGGAGACCAACTTATTCAATTTGGCTCACTTAAAATTCTCAAACCTTAATGGCTCTTTTAATAGGAAGCATTTTATCTAATATTGCTGCTTAGAAAGAAGATAGTTGATGAAGGATTATAAGAATAGTTGCAAAGAACATAAAAATTTGTGTTACATCTGTTACTACGTTCTGGTATATAAATAAAAACTGCTTCTTTAACTTGGCTACCATATATGCCTATTTTCTAAGTTTTCTACAGAAATGAAACAGAAATATGACATGTAAAAGCAAGCCCACATAATAGTTTGTTTACAGCCTTCGTTTCATTTTCTCAAATTAGGAAAATGTGTTCTAGCAAATCTAGAGAATGGAAACATCTTAACATATTTAAAGTTCACGATTTCCTCATTTCATCTCCTTACTCTACTAATGACTGATGTTGGGTGTCAACATCTCATGGGAAGTGTGGCTATAGTTACTGATATTTGGGGACCCCACAGAGTCTAGCTAGTGGCAGTCAATAATTAATTGTAGCTCAGCCAGAGAACTATCTGTTATTTCTTGTTTTTCTCACCTCCTCAGTCTTACCCACTTTCATTCCTTTTCTCACCTCTAAGCTAGTTGGAGAAAAAAAATGGTGGTAAGTTAAGCTCTATTTTTTTCTTATCCAAAAAGTATGTAGCAAAAAGTCCTAGGAACAGAAGACATGGCTTTCATTGCTGATGTGCAGTGGGGTGGCATTCAGTGTTTATGAATCTCAGTATTACATGTGGCCACAGTGCCTACAAGACAAGTGCGTTTGTCAGGGTAGGTGTGCTCAAAGCAGATTGGCAGGGGGTTCTGCTCCCCAGACCCAGGCTGACAGGGCACCCCACCGTGTGACTGTCTTCTCTTCCAGAGTTTTAGAGTTGGCTGTAACAGGGCAAGAGAATGTGGAGAATGTAAGCCATTATCCCGGAATAGACATGTCTCAGCTCTCCTCTTTTTCCTGGTCAGAATAAGGGACACATTCATGCTTACCTTCAGGGGAGCCGGGATGGTAATTCTCTAAATTCCACAAGGAAAGGGAAATATTTGTTAATTTACTCTAGCAAGCTTGGGTTGCTTTTATTTTATTTTTTAACTAATCCTCCCGGACATTGGCACAAAATAAACTGATCAAAAATAAAAATTCATGTCTTACATGTAATAATCATTCAATAAAAATTAACAGCAGTTTATTAGTTTTATATTGCTGCATAACAAATTGTCACCAATTTAACGGCTTAAAACAACACCGATTTATTATGCCACAATTCTGTAGGTCCGACGTTTGGCATGGTGTGACTGGGTTTCCTTGGTATCACAAGCCTAAAATCATGCTGTTGGCCACCCTGAGTTCTCATCTGGAGGCCCAGGAGAAGAATCAGCTTCCAAACTCATTCAGGCTATTGGTCGAATTTAGTTCCATGTAGTTGTAAGACTGAGAGTCCCCTGGCCCCTCGCCCGGCTCGATGTCAGCCAGGTCAGCTCTCAACACCTAGAGACTGCCCACATTCCTTGCCATGGAGACCTCTCCACCTTCAAAGCCAGCAACAGAGAATCTCCCTAGCATCAAATCCCTCTTATGCTTTCAATCTCTCTGGCCTCCTCTGTCTCTCTGACCTCTTGACCCATATTTTAAGGGCTCATATGATCAGGTCAGGCCCACGCAGGCAATCTCCCTTGAAGGTTAACCGATTTGGGGCCTTAATTACATCTGCAAAATCCCTTTTGCCATGTAAAATAACATAATCACAGGCATGGTATTTCATTTTATTCAGAGGTTCCACAGATACTCCAGCAGAGGAGATTATATAAAGGTGAGGGGCATCAGGGGTCATTTTAGAGTTCTGTCTACCATAAGCAGCCTGGGTTCAAGACTTGGGTTCAAGACCTGGCTCTACTAGTTATTAATTCCGTAATCTGAGGCAAGCCATGAAGCCTTTCTTCTCTCAGTCTTAATTTCCAAAACTATAAAATAGGAATATTATTCCCAACACGGCTAACTCCATAGAGTTAGCAGGAGTTGTGAGAATCAAATGAAATTATGTGAAAACACTTCGTAAACTTTAAAGATCAATACAATGTATTATTATTGAGTTTAAATTCAATTTAACTTCTGAAAGCCTGTGAGACCAGATTTTTTTTTTTTTTTTTTTTTTTTTTTTGAGACGGAGTCTGGCACTTTCACCCAGGCTGAAGTGCAGTGGTGCGATCTCGGCTCACTGCAAGCTCTGCCTCCCGGTTCACGCCATTCTCCTGCCTCAGCCTCCAGAGTACTAAGGCGCCCACCACTATGCCCGACTAATTTTTTGTATTTTTAGTAGAGACAGGGTTTCAGCGTGTTAGCCAGGATGGTCTCGATCTCCTGACCTCGTGATCCACCCGCCTCAGCCTCTCAAAGCGCTGGGATTACAGGCGTGAGCCACCGCGTCCCGCCAAGACCAGATCTTTTAAAGAGCAATGCCAGGAGAGGAGCAAGGCATTAGGGGCTGAGGAAGGGTCTTGAGAGACACAAGGCTTTTTGGCTTTCTGTATACACAGAACACAAATTTGATGAGCTAATCATAAAATAAGTGAAAGCATATGATACATATTTCTTTTCTAAGGCATGAAATAGGTGTAAAATTTTAGAAGATCACTTTGGCAAGAGTTTTTTGGCTTCTGCTCTATATAATAAAAAATATGCTTTGCCATATATTTATGTGATTTTTCTGAAGGAACTGAAACACTTTATAGACAGTGCAATTCCACTACCAAAAATGCCAGTGAGATAGTGGCAGACGTGAAGCATTTGTCTACAGACAAGGTTAGCATATAGACAAGGCCATCTCAGAACACAGAACCCAATACTGCACATAAATGTTTTCCTTTTTTCCTTGATTTAGGGTATCTCCCACAGTTAAAGAACAGTTCAGGACTTTGATGAACACTCAAGCCCACCCTATTAGCACACGTCTACTCCGTATTCCTTTTATATTAGAGGTTGAGCATGAGAGCAATTGCATGCTTCCAGTTGGACATTCTTACTTTCTTATTGGTATTAAATATATACACATTCCCACTGATCGAATGGATTCTGTGAAGGTATCACTTAATGCACAGTCTTTGAGGTTGC
Organism: Nomascus leucogenys; assembly: GCF_006542625.1. Taxonomy (NCBI): domain Eukaryota; kingdom Metazoa; phylum Chordata; class Mammalia; order Primates; family Hylobatidae; genus Nomascus; species Nomascus leucogenys. The sequence goes on from NC_044398.1 coordinate 1,531,640, forward strand.
TGGCTTATAAACAAGCACACAAAGTGATTGTCAGACACTCAGCTATGTTCTGAGATATATCCTTTGGCTTAAATTCCTTATCAAAGACACTAGCAAAGACATTTAAGTAAGTTCATTACTTACAAAAACGTACTCTCCTCTCAGCATCACTTAAACTGTTTTCTCTTTAATACTTTCTCCCTACCCCATGGAGGTTGGAATGTAGCTGATTTTATTTCTAAAAAACACTACCGAGGAGGAAATAATTTTCAATATGCACCACGAGAAATGAGGTTAGACATAAAGAAGAACTTTCTAACAGTAATAATTGTTCAATCTTGCAGGGAGCAACTGACAGAGCTTTTATGACTTGCTCTCTGGGAGGAATTAAACGGGGAAGCTATCTACAGCATTGATCCTGGTGTGATCCTAAAGATGAATTTGGAGAAACTAGAGATCAATTTCTAGTGGCTTCCTTCTATAATTCTATTATTTTTATTTAATTATGAATTTTAAGGCTGAAGTTAAAATGGCTTCACATTTACACTAAATTTTTATTTCTAGGTCGGTGGAGCCAAGATGGCCGAATAGGAACAGCTCCGGTCTACAGCTCCCAGCCTGAGCCACACAGAAGACGGGTGATTTCTGCATTTCTGTTTGAGGTACCGGTTTCATCTCACTAGGGAGGGCCAAATGGTGGGTGCAGGACAGTCGGTGAAGCGCGCTGCGCGCGAGCTGAAGCAGGGCAAGGCATTGCCTCACTCGGGAAGCGCAAGGGGTCAGGGAGTTCCCTTTCCTAGTCAAAGAAAGGGGTAACAGACGGCACCTGGAATATCGGGTCAGTCCCACACTAATACTGTGCTTTTCCAACAGGCCTGGAAAACGGCACCCTAGGAGATTGTGTCCAGCACCTGGCTCAGAGGGTCCTATGCCCACGGAGTCTCACTGATTGCTAGCACAGCAGTCTGAGATCAAGCTGCAAGGAGGCAGCGAGGCTGGGGGAGGGGCGCCCGCCATTGCCCAGGCTTGCTTAGGTAAACAAAGCAGCCAGGAAGCTTGAACTGGGTGGAGCCCACCACAGCTCAAGGAGGCCTGCCTGCCTCTGTAGGCTCCACCTCTGGGGGCAGGGCACAGACAAACAAAAAGTCAGCAGGAACTTCCACAGACTTAAATGTCCCTGTCTGACTGACAGCTTTGAAGAGAGTAGTGGTTCTCCCAGCATGCAGCTGGAGATCTGAGAACAGACAGACTGCCTCCTAAAGTGGGTCCCTCACCCCTGAGCAACCTAACTGGGAGGCATCCCTCCAGCAAGGACAGACTGACACCTCACTCAGCCGGGTACTCCTCTGAGACAAAACTTCCAGAGGAACTATCAGACAGCTGAATTTGTGGTCTCATGAAAATCCGCTGTTCTGCAGCCACTGCTGCTGACACCCAGCCAAACAGGGTCTGGAGTGGACCTCTAGCAAACTCCAACAGACCTGCAGCTGAGGGTCCTGTCTGGTAGAAGGAAAACTAACAAACAGAAAGGACATCCACAACAAAAACCCATCTGTACATCACCATCATCAAAGACCAAAAGTAGATAAAACCACAAAGATGGGGAAAAAAACAGAGCAGAAAAACTGGAAACTCTAAAAAGCAGAGCACCTCTCCTCCTCCAAAGGAAGGCAGTTCCTGACCAGCAACGGAACAAAGCTGGATGGAGGATGACTTTGACGAGTTGAGAGAAGAAGGCTTCAGACAATCAAACTACTCTGAGCTACGGGAGGAAATTCAAAACAATAGCAAAGAAGTTAAAAACTTTGAAAAAAAATTAGAAGAATGGATAACTAGAATAACCAATGGAGAGAAGGGCTTAAAGGAGCTGATGGAGCTGAAAGCCAAGTTTTGAGAACTACACGAAGATTGCAGAAGCCTCGGTAGCCGATGCGATCAACTGGAAGAAAGGGTATCGCTGATGGAAGATGAAATGAATGAAATGAAGTGAGAAGGGAAGTTTACAGAAAAAAGAATAAAAAGAAATGAACAAAGCCTCCAAGAAATTTGGGACTATGTGAAAAGACCAAACCTACGTCTGATTGGTGTACCTGAAAATGACGGGGAGAATGGAACCAAGTTGGAAAACACTCTGCAAGATATTATCCAGGAGAACTTCCCCAATCTAGCAAGGCAGGCCAACATTCAGATTCAGGAAATACAGAGAATGCCACAAAGATACTCCTCCAGAAGAGCAACTCCAAGACACATAATTGTCAGATTCACCAAAGTTGAAATGAAGGAAAAAACATTAAGGTAAGCCAGAGAGAAAGGTCGGGTTACCCACAAAGGGAAGCCCATCAGACTAACAGCTGATCTCTCAGCAGAAACCCTACAAGCCAGAAGAGAGTGGGGGCCGATATTCAACATTCTTAAAGAAAAGAATTTTCAACCCAGAATTTCATATCCAGCCAAACTAAGCTTCATAAGTGAAGGAGAAATAAAATACTTTACAGACAAGCAAACCCTGAGTGATTTTATCACAACCAGGCCTGCCCTAAAAGAGCTCCTGAAGGAAGCACTACACATGGAAAGGAACAACCAGTACCAGCCACTGCAAATACATACCAAATTGTAAAGAACATCAAGGCTAGGAAGAAACTGCATCAACTAACGAGCAAAATAACCAACTAACATCATAATGACAGGATCAGATCCACACATAACAATATTAACGTTAAATGTAAATGGGCTAAATGCTCCAATTAAAAGACACACACTGGCAAACTAGATAAGGAGTCAGGACCCATCAGTGTGCTGTATTCAGGAAACCCATCTCACGTGCAGAGACACACATAGACTGAAAATAAAGGGATGGAGGAAGATCTATCAAGCAAATGGAAAACAAAAAAAGGCAGGGGTTGCAATCCTAGTCTCTGATAAAATAGACTTTAAACCAACAAAGATCAAAAGAGACAAAGAAGGCCATTACATAATGGTAAAGGGATCAATTCAACAAGAAGAGCTAACTATCCTAAATATATATGCACCCAACACAGGAGCACCCAGATTCATAAAGCAAGTCCTGAGTGACCTACAAAGGGACTTAAACTCTCACACAATAATAATGGGAGATTTTAACACCCCACTGTCAACATTAGACAGATCAACGAGACAGAAAGTTAACAATGACATCCAGGAATTGAACTCAGCTCTGCACAAAGTGGACCTAATAGACATCTACAGAACTCTCTACCCCAAATCAACAGAATACACATTTTTTACAGCACCACACCACACCTATTCCAAAATTGACCACATAGTTGGAAGTAAAGCTCTCCTCAGCAAATGTAAAAGAACAGAAATTATAACAAACTGTCTCTCAGACCACAGTGCAATCAAACAAGAACTCAGGATTAAGAAACTCACTCAAAACCGCTCAACTACATGAAAACTGAACAACCTGCTCCTGAATGACTATTGGGTACATAGTGAAATGAAGGCAGAAATAAAGATGTTCTTTGAAACCAACGAGAACAAAGACACAACATACCAGAATCTCTGGGACACATTCAAAGCAGTGTGTAGAGGGAAATTTATAACACTAAATGCCCACGAGAGAAAGCAGGAAAGATCCAAAATTGACACCCTAACATCACAATTAAAAGAACTGGAAAAGCAAGAGCAAACACATTCAAAAGCTAGCAGAAGGCTAGAAATAACTAAAATCAGAGCAGAACTGAAGGAAATAGAGAAACAAAAAACCTTCAAAAAATTAATGAATCCAGGAGCTGGTTTTTTGAAAAGATCAACAAAATTGATAGACCACTAGCAAGACTAATAAAGAAGAAACGAGAGAAGAATCAAATAGATGCAATAAAAAATGAAAAAGGGGATATCACCACCGATCCCACAGAAATACAATCTACCATCAGAGAATACTACAAACAACTCTATGCAAATAAACTAGAAAATCTAGAAGAAATGGATAAATTCCTCGACAAATACACCCTCCCAAGACTAAACCAGGAAGAAGTTGAATCTCTGAATAGACCAATAACAAGTTCTGAAATTGTGGCAATAATCAATAGCTTACCAACAAAAAATAGTCCAGGACCTGATGGATTCACAGCCGAATTCTACCAGAGGTACAAGGAGGAACTGGTACCACTCCTTCTGAAACTATTCCAATCGATAGAAAAAGAGGGAATCCTCCCTAACACATTTTATGAAGCCAGCATCGTCCTGATACCAAAGCCTGGCAGAGACATAACCAAAAAAGAGAATTTCAGACCAATATCCTTGATGAACATTGATGTAAAAATCCTCAATAAAATACTGGCAAACGGAATCCAGCAGCACATCAAAAAGCTTATACACCATAATCAAGCGGGCTTCATCCTTGGGATGCAAGGCTGGTTCAACATATGCAAAGCAATAAATGTAATCCAGCATATAGACAGAATCAAAGACAAAAACCACATGATTATCTTAATAGATGCAGAAAAGGCCTTTGACAAAATTCAACAACCCTTCATGCTAAAAACTCTCAATAAATTAGGTATTGATGGGACGTATCTCAAAATAATAAGAGCTATCTGTGACAAACCCACAGCCAATATCATACCGAATGGACAAACACTGGAAGCATTCCCTCTGAAAACTGGCACAAGACAGGGATGCCCTCTCTCACCACTCCTATTCAACATAGTGCTGGAAGTTCTGGCCAGAGCAATCAGGCAGGAGAAGGAAATAAAGGGTATTCAATTAGGAAAAGAGGAAGTCAAATTGTCCCTGTTTGCAGATGACATGATTGTATATCTAGAAAACCCCATTGTCTCAGCCCAAAATCTCCTTAAGCTGATTAGCAACTTCAGCAAAGTCTCAGGATACAAAATCAATGTATAGAAATCACAAGCATTCTTGTACACCAATCACAGACAAACAGAGAGCCAAATCATGAGTGAACTCCCATTCACAATTGCTTCAAAGAGAATAAAATACCTAGGAATCCAACTTACAAGGGATGTGAAGGACCTCTTCAAGGAGAACTACAAACCACTGCTCAATGAAATAAAAGAGGATACAAACAAGTGGAAGAATATTCCATGCTCATGGGTTGGAAGAATCAATATCGTGAAAATGGCCATACTGCCCAAGGTAATTTATAGATTCAATGCCATCCCCATCAAGCTACCAATGACTTTCTTCACAGAATTGGAAAAAACTACTTTAAAGTTCATATGGAAGCAAAAAAGAGCCCGCATCACCAAGTCAATCCTAAGCCAAAAGAACAAAGCTGGAGGCATCACGCTACCTGACTTCAAACTATACTACAAGGCTACAATAACCAAAACAGCATGGTACTGGTACCACAACAGAGACATAGATCAATGGAACAGAACAGAGCCCCCAGAAATGATGCCGCATATCTACAACTATCAGATCTTTGACAAACCTGACAAAAACAAGAAATGGGGAAAGGATTCCCTATTTAATAAATGGTGCTGGGAAAACTGGCTAGCCATATGTAGAAAGCTGAAACTGGATCCCTTCCTTACACCTTATACAAAAATTAATTCAAGATGGATTAAAGACTTAAATGTTAGACCTAACACCATTAAAATCCTATAAGAAAACCTAGGCAATACCATTCAGGACATAGGAGTGGGCAAGGACTTCATGTCTAAAACACCAAAAGCAATGGCAACAAAAGCCAAAATTGACAAATGGGATCTCATTAAACTAAAGAGCTTCTGCACAGCAAAAGAAACTACCATCAGAGTGAACAGGCAACCTACAGAATGGGAGAAAATTTTTGCAACCTACTCATCTGACAAAGGGCTAATATCCAGAATCTACAATGAACTCAAACAAATTTACAAGAAAAAAACAACCCCATCAAAAAGTGGGCAAAGGACATGAACAGACACTTCTCAAAAGAAGACATTTATGCAGCCAAAAGACACATGAAAAAATGCTTATCATCACTGGCCATCAGAGAAATGCAAATCAAAACCACAGTGAGATACCATCTCACACCAGTTAGAATGGCCATCATTAAAAAATCAGGAAACAACAGGTGCTGGAGAGGATGTGGAGAAATAGGAACACTTTTACACTGTTGGTGGGACTGTAAACTAGTTCAACCATTGTGGAAGTCAGTGTGGCGATTCCTCAGGGATCTACAACTAGAAATACCATTTGACCCAGCCATCCCATTACTGGGTATATACCCAAAGGGCTATAAATCATGCTGCTATAAAGACACATGCACACGTATGTTTATTGCGGCACTATTCACAATAGCAAAGAGTTGGAACCAACCCAAATGTCCAACAATGATAGACTGGATTAAGAAAATGTGGCAGATATACACCATGGAATACTATGCAGCCATAAAAAATGATGAGTTCATGTCCTTTGTAGGGACATGGATGAAACTGGGAAACATCATTCTCAGTAAACTATTGCAAGGACAAAAAACCAAACACCGCATGTTCTCACTCATAGGTGGGAATTGAACAATGAGAACTCATGGACACAGGAAGGGGAACATCACACTCCAGGGACTGTTGTGGGGTGGGGGGAGGCAGGAGGGATAGCATTAGGAGATACACCTAATGCTAAATGATGAGTTAATGGGTGCAGGAAATCCACATGGCACATGGATACATATGTAACAAACCTGCACATTGTGCACATGTACCCTAAAACCTAAAGTATAATAATAGTAAAAAAAATTTTTATTTCTAAAATCCTTTAAAAAACATTTAATTAGTTATTTTAAAATCACTTTCCTTCCCTCTCCAAGCTGAGGGTTCTAGATTTGAGATTCCTCAAGGTTCCCTCACCCAGTGGATTTGCTTTTCCCTCAGTTCTACAATTTCCAACATTCTCACACCAAGAAACCAAGCTTGTACTAGATTCTGCAGGATTGTCATAGGCAGAAATACTACCATGGGAGCATGTACTGATAATGGGCCTATTCTTGGTGATTATTTGGATCCGCAAGTGCTATCACAAATAGGTATCACCTGTAATCTCAGTAAGTAAATAAAACTATCAATTCTAATGGCATACATTCTTCCAAATATAAATAGTAAGACTTTATTATTATTTTTACCTTTGACTACTTTTTAATTTTATTATTGACTAAAAATATAATTATATATAAGCAGTTAGAACCTCCCAAAATGTTAGATCATTTAATTTCTGAAGCTGTGACAGACTTCATGGAATTTGTCTTATATGCTGAGTCATCTTAAATTTCACAGATCATTTACATGCTTAACAGTAAGACAGGGACCAATTAAAACTCTCTCTTTTTAATAGTAAATTTCTAATCTTATACATTCTTATGATTGTAAATGACAGAATAACTTTCAAGTTTGGGATATGCATAGTTTGACTATTGATGAATCTTAATAATGGTGACATAGTATCTTATAGAAGGTTTTTTTTTTTTGCCCTGTGCTAAGGCTATATATACAACAAGATTTTTAAAAGTGAATTTATAGCCAATTAACTTTGGAAAAGAAAATATAATAAAAAGACCACCCAGCTGATACTAGCCCTTAAATAACCTGCTAAAAAATACTTGTATACCAAAGTGAGATCCAGATACAGTTCTAATGCTTTCTGTTTGTTGTTTTTAAGATTATTTGCTTACTTCTTGGTAAAACAACAACAACAACAAGTTGCTCATGTAGCTGTACAATATTTGGTGAACCAAAGATATTGTGTATAGGCCACAGATCAAGTTGTCTAGCCATGTAATTATAAGATAACGACAAAGCACAATAGTGTAGAAAATACCAAGTGTTAAAGTGTTGAATAGGTTCCAAAGCAGGAAATAATTAATCCACTCTCAATCTTACTTTTTTAAAAAAGAAATACACTATCAGCCCTAGCCTCATACACACATACAAACACACATATATTCCTTTCTGACATTCACAGACTCTCATCCTCCCAACACATGAAGGTGTACAGGGAAAAACTAAAGAGGCTAGCGTAGCCCGGAAAGCCTGAAGTGTTTTTCTCTGAAATTGTCTCCTGCCCTCCTGAACATCACCTGTAAGATTCTTCTCACATAAAGAAGACGAATAATAATAAGTCAGAGTTGACTTTATTGGTGGATCTTAAGCTTTGTTGTACATTTTATTTTTTAAAACATCTCTTCGGTGCCTCTGTATTAGTCCTCAGAAGATTTAAGAATCTTCTGGTTCCTGAAGGTTTCCATATTTTATGAGTATGCCTGAAACTGATCTAAAGAATTACTGCTTTATTGCACTTCCTTTAGCCAAGACTGAGTGAAACATGAAAACAATAGGACAAATTCTGAATCTGTATCATTCCTGAGGCAAGGCCACTGAGGCAAGCACTTTGGCTGTCCTCATCTGTAAAGAGCTAGCATAAGCATCCTGGTGGATGGGCTTTGATTGACAAAATGCCATCACGCATTTCAACAGGGGGAAATGCTCACTAGGGGCCTGGCACTCCACAAGGCGTGTTTGTGTATTTAATTCTATCAAGAGCCATGTGAGATGTGTTATTATCCCCATTTATAGAAATGAAAACTGAGATTCAGAGAAAATACGATTCATAGTAAGCTTGATTCAAATGTTAGTCTGACTGACTACAAAGCCCATATCCCTTCCCTTACACCTTCCTTCAAGCTACTTGAAGAACCAACTATATACATATTTTTTGTCATTCAGTACTATTTGAATGCCTACTTATCTATCCAGCAGGGCTTCCATATGCTTAGCTAGGAAGTCTTTATGGCAGAATTAGGAAATTCTGGGCTGACAGACTCCCAAAATAAGGGTTAAGTGAACTAGCTGTAACAACTTCAACTTTCTTTTATCAAAACTATATCTAAGCCTTAATGCCCTGGGAAAGGATGACTCACAAAACCAGAGGCTCTTGTTGACTTAAAGGAGAGCTGCACTGTGTGTCAGGGGCAGATCTGCTTAGTGCAGACTTTGATGAAGGACCTGAATTGTGACTCGCACAAGCTAAACGCCTGATATGGGCCCTCTCAAAAAAAATCTGGAAGCAGTGCCGCTCTCTTGGATGGTGCTCTTCCATGGAGCCAACATACAGTTTTTGTCCTAATGTGTTGATAACAACCAGAGTGACATCAGAATGTGAGGTCTTCAGGACAAAGACGTCATCGTGGTTTTGGCACAGTGTATCCTACTGAGCCTTGTATGTTTATGGAGAATATTAAATAACCATTTAATTGGTGATTGGGGAATAACAGACTGGGGGCCAAAGAATATAAAGGGGTGGGGTCAGAGGAATTTTTTGACCAGGGAAGATAAGAAGCTACAGGCTGTAGGAAGCTTTTATGAGATAGAACAGTCTCTGTGCTGAGACCCTAGGCTGGGTGTGGAGGTATGAGGCAATTAGGTCTGCAGACTAAGTGAATAAAAAAACATTTCCAAGAAATTTTAAAGGTGTGAAGAATTTGAGAAGACAGATGGAAGAGGAGAAGGGCAAGCTGACTTGACAGGCTGGTTGGCAGACTAACTGAGATTTCCTGACCAGGAGAAGTGCTAAATGAGGAGAGTCATGTATTTTTCCTCAACAAAGAGAACACTTAAGAAATGCTGCAAAAATTCCAGAGACACTAAAATCACCACTTATTTTGTGTGGAAAGGCAAGAGGCTACCAAAAATATATTTTTTAAGCCAGATGGCTTCGCAAAAACTCTAGCCCTGATTGAGACAGGAACAGATATATTCCGGTTACTTTACACCCCTACCAACAGTATTGAGCCCAGTGCTTTTGTGTGGTGCTAATGAGTGACTGATTAAATCTGCAGTCCCAGATTTACAGTGGAACTTCAGGCCAAAATGTGGAAGAGCAATGTGATTTTACATAAAGGTAGATTCAGAAGACACACAAGGGGGAAATAAGAAAGGACTCTTTTTTTTTTTTTTTTTGAGACAGAGTCTCTCTCGGTCACCAAGGCTGGAGTGCAATGGTGCGATCTAAGCCTCAGCTCACTGCAACCTCCACTTCCTGGGTTCAAGCAATTCTCCTGCTTCAGCCTCCCAGGTAGGTGGGATTACAGGTGCATGCCACCACACCCAGCTAATTTTCTTTGGATTTTTAGTAGAGACAGGGTTTCGCCATGTTGGCCAGCCTGGTCTCAAACTCCTGACTTCAGGTGATCCACCCGCCTCGGCCTCCCAAAGTGCTGAGCTTACAGGCATGAGCCACCGTGCCTGGCCAAGAAAGGACTCTTTATTTCATTTATAGATTGTGAAAGTATCTCATTAAACTTTGAGTCTGGACCTTGGGCATTATGGGGCAACCTTGGCTGTGTGGTATCATACTGTTTATCAACAATGAAAAAAATTTTACTCTTAATGTAAAAACACTTAAGAAGAATCCGGGGCTGGCTGGAGGAGCTAGTCTGAGAGGTGATGTAAGGCCACAGTGGCAAGCATTGAGAAAATCATGACATTGTCAATCCTCAGTGGTTCAGGCAGGAATAACCAAATGGGATTTAGGGAAGGACACCAGATTGCAAAGAGAGGTGGGGGCATGACTTTAGTCTTGAAAAGGCCAAGAATACAGTATAGGCAACCAGAACAGGAATTTGCCAGAAGAGATCAAGGAAGATGCCAGCAACAAGAGGAAAGCACTGAGATCACAACTCTGACCAGGCATTCAGGAGCTGTCAGGAGAAGGGGGCTCTGAAGATGGGTGAACTCTAATTCAAGGCCAAACAGAAAGAGTCATCATGAGGAGCACAGACCCACTGTTAGACTTAGCAAACAGTCCTGGAGCCCAGCCTTGGGCTCTGCCCTCTACTTCATAGGAACACACAACAGTAGCCCCATGTGGCTGCTGGGAGCAGTCCTGGCCACGGAATGGGGATTGGAGCAATGCAGGTTTTGTCTCAGAGAAGATGGACTGGAGAACTTTGATGGGCACTAGCACTCAGGGAAGGACATTACGGACCTGATGGTGAGGAACTAGGGAAGGCAAGGACAACAGAGAGAGGCCAAAAGATACTCAGAGAAGTTGGTGAAAGTCTCTGGCTTATGACATCCAAATTAGTCATATCCAGTTCAATCCATTACCAGCACCAAGGACATAAAGATCATATAATGGATTCTATTTTATTCCTTCAGTCTAATTTTTATATTAGAGCCTCCTCATTTGTTTTTCTTAATTGTGGCCGATGGACTTCAAGATGAACTCTGTGACCCCTCACCTCCTGGTATCCACACTTCTGTGGAATCTCCTCCCCTTGAGTGCAGATAGGGTCTGTGGCTTGCTTCTAACCAATGCATTATGGCCAAGGTGATGGGATATTACTGCCATGATTTCATTATATAAGACTGTGTTGCTAGCAGACCTGCTCTGAAATCTGTGTGTGTGTGTGTGTGTGTGTGTGTGTGTGTTTCTCTCTCTTTCTCTTTCCATTGCTGGCTTTCAAGAAGACAGCTACCTCGAATCGCACAGCTGCAAGAATATGAACTTTCCCAACAACCTGAGAGAGCCTGAAAGCAGCTCCTTCTCTAACCGAGCCTCCAGATGAGACCCATTTCTGGCTGATATCTTGACTGCAGCCTTGAGAGGACCCAGTTAAGCTGTGCCTCAACTCCTGAGCCACAGAAACTGTGAGATAATAGATGGACGTTATTTTAAGTTGCTACGTTTCTGATAATTTGTTACAAATTGTAGAGAACTAATATACTGGTACCACTCTCTATTTTCAACAATATCTATTCTCAACACAGCAACCAGAGGATCGTGTTAATATCTAAGTCTTTTTCTATTTAAAACCCTCTGGGGTCTTCCCCAACACAGAGCAATAGCCACAGTTACACCATAGCTCACATGGCCACATGCACACACTGTCTCACTGGCTGGCCTCCTACTGCTTTCTCATGGCTCACTTTATTGATACTGGCCACCTTTTCAACCCTCCAACATGCCAGGCATGCTCTCTGGGCCTTGGTTTCCTCTGTGTGGAATACTCTTCCTTCCAGTATCCATGCAGCTCACTCCCTCAGCTCTTGCACGTCTTTGCTCAAATGTCATTCTCTTGATGAGGCCTTCCCTTTTTATTCCCAATAAGAAAACTGCAATACTCCTCCTACTCCACCACTCTTCACTGTCATGTCCTGCTTTTCTTTTCTCCATAGTACTGAAACCATCTGACATACTATATGTTTTACCTATTTGTTTATTGGCTATCTCCCCACAGCAGGACATAAGCTCCCTAAATGCAGGAACTTTTTAATCAGCTTTTTCCATTGTTTTATCTCCATTGTTTTAGAGCAGGTCTGACACATAATACATGTTCAGTAAATATTTGTTGAAATCAATTTCAAATATTTATATGAAATCTGCTCTTAGGTTATATTTCCAGCCGTATTATAAAATCTTCCATTTAAGCATAATATAGGTATCATCAAAAAAATTTCAAGACTTTTATTTACATTATCTGCTCTAACAACAAAAACATGGACCATTTCAGGAAAATCACTCTCTACTGTAGAAGAAAACCGCATCAATCCAATTCAGTGAAATCCACCACATATCCAAATTTCCCTTTCATTATGTGGATCTGAAAGCCGAACTCTGCTACCCTAAGAGTAGGCTGCCCAGTAATGAGCTGGCAGAAAACTGAAGCACCAAAATCAAGACACTTTCTATACAACAATGGTGTTCTTGAAGTAAAGTTCTATCAACTTTCTCTATGATTGTAAAATGAGAAAGCTGTTTCTTTAAGCAATTTTAAGAGTAAGCTTTGGCAGCACCCACTTATCACTAAGTGGCAGAACTAAATATCTAAGATCTTGAATCTAGAATTTTTACCAATATCTGTTGGGCAGCAGGAGTTGAGGCATGATCCCATGGCCCAGCCCCATACTGAACAGGACTTGTGGGGCAGGGAGGTAGCAAGACCCAGGAGCTGCTGTGTGGCAAGCAGAAGTCCAATAATTGCACATACCTAGAGAATAATCACCGGAAAAGACAGAGGACAGAGTCCTGGTGTAGTGGAAAGAGAGTGGACCTTGGAGTCAGAAAGATCTGCTTTGTGTGAATCCAAAATCTGCTCCTGACCTCTCACCTTAGGAAAATTACACCATCTCAATTTCATTTCTTCATCTATAAAATGGGAATACTGTACCTGCTTCAAGGAGTTGTTATAATAAATAAGTGTGATAATATGTATAAATTCCTTGGACTGGTGGCTGGCACATAGATAGGAGCTTAATGGTAGCTGTTATTCAAAATAAAGACATTAAAAGAATAACTTCAAGCAATGCATCATCAATGTGGAATAAAAGCATACAATAAAGACAACTTTAAGCAATGCATTATTGGTATAATAATAAATACAGCATGGCTAGATTTGAATAAAATGACACAGATCCCCAGTGAGAGCACAGAGCTAGAAACCAAAGAACTGTCTTCACAAATATGCAATGTGATGTAGGCATTTGCCCTTTTCTTGACACATACGAATGATGACTGAATAGTAGGATTTTCTAATACTATAAACACTGTTATGTTTTTATGTTCCTGGAAAACTAATACTGTGCTTGGATTTTAGTTTACTGGTTTAGTGTAGATGTACTTCACCATATTTGTAGGATACAGCTTCCAAATTTCTTTCAAGCCTTAACACTAGTAACAGCTGGACCCAGAATACCTTTACTTTATTAAGGTAAACTTCTGGAGCATATACAGATTAATTCAGTGAACTTAACCTTTCATATTCACACCATCATGCCTGACAAGGATACACTGCCGTGATATTAAGCAAGGGATGTAACAGCACAAGAGATCCAACTTCCCAAAGCTGTGTTCTATTGTTACCATCAGACACAGCAAAGGAGTCCCACAGGGACTTTATGAACTGATCCAAACAATAACCAGACTTCCCAGCTGGGGTGAGGGCTCTCAGCTGGGTGTGGTTTCTGGAAACAGCCTCCGGACTGCAGCCATATTTTCTCAGCATGTGCTGCCTCTGGGAGGTTTGCTTTCTCATGTTGAAGGCAGTGTTCTTTGTGATGGGGCTGGCAATATTATTGAGGTGATAACACCCCACCATGGCGTCATGAGAGCCAAAACACCTCTCTCTGACCTTTTTGCTTCTGTAGCCAGTGACTTTGCAGAAATGTCTGTGGCAATATCAGAATCTCACTTGCCTTTGCAGTCTCTCTCCATGCTGACCACATAGGAGATGTAATGGTCTGGATAATGCTTTCCAAGCCTGCCCACTCTGTCCACTTCTCTCAGGCCTACTTGCAACATATTAGCTGATACAGCAGAGAGAAGAGTCTAGTGGTTCCCAGAATTTGGGATTTAAAATATAATTTTTCCAACAAAGAACATTAACAAGAAGCAAGTGCAATCTATTTGGTTGGTCCAAAAGTAATTGCAGTTTTTCACGGCACGAGAAATTCCTGAAGCATACACAAGTATTAATAGCTGAATCGATGAATCAGAAAAAAGGATATCAGAGATTGAAGGTCAATTTAATGAAATGAAGTATGAAGACAAGATTAGAGAAAAAAGAATGAAGAGGAATAAACAAAGCCTCCAAAAACTACAGGACTATGTGAAAATACCAAACCTACGAAGATTGGTGTGCCAGAAAGTGAAAGGAAGAATGGAACCAAGTTGGAAAACACCTTCAGGATATGATCCAGGAGAACTGCCCCAACCTAGCAAGAAAGGCGAACATTCAAATTCAGGAAATACAGAGAACACCACAAAGATACTCCTCGAGAAGAGCAACCCCAAAACACATAACCATCAGATTCACCAAGGTTGAAATGAAGGAAAAAATGTTAAGGGCAGCCAGAGAGAAAGGTTGGGTTGCCCACAAAGAGAAGCCACCAAACTAACAGTGGATCTCTCTGCAGAAACCCTACAAGCCAGAAGAGAGTGGGGGCCAATATTCAGCATTCTTAAAGAAAAGAATTTTCAACCCAGAATCTCATATTCAGCTAAACTAAGATTCATAAGTGAAGGAGAAATAAATTCCTTCACAGACAAGCAAATGCTGAGGAATACTGTCACCACCAGGCCTGAATTACAAGAGCTCCTGAAGGAAGCACTAAATATGAAAAGGAAAAACCAGCAACAGCCAGGGTAAAAACATACCAAAATGTAAAGACCATCGACACTATGAAGAAACTGCAGCAACTAATGGGCAAAATAACCAGCTAGCATCATAATAACAGGATCAAATTCACACATAACAATATTAACCTTAAATGTAAATGGGCTAAATGCCCCAGTTGAAAGACACAGACTTGCAAGTTGGATAAAGAGACAAGACCCGTCAGTATGCTGTATTCAGGAGACCCATCTCACATGCAAAGACACACATAGGCTCAAAATAAAGGAATGGAGGAAGATTTACCAAGCAAATGGAAAGCAAAACAAAAAAAAAAAAGCAGGAGTTGCAATCCTAATCTCTGATAAAACAGACTTTAAACCAACAAAGATCAAAACAGACAAAGAAGGGCATCACATAATGGTAAAGGGATCAATTCAACAAGAAGAGCTAACTATCCTAAATACATATGCACCCAATACAGTGGCACCCAGATTCATAAAGCAAGTTCTTAGAGACCTACAAAGAGACTTAGACTCCCACACAATAATAGTGGGAGACTTTACCATACCATTGTCAATATTAGACAGATCAATGAGACAGAAAATTAACAAATATATTCAGGACTTGAACTCAGCTCTGGACCAAGTGGACCTAGTAGACATCTATAGAACTCTCCACCCCAAATCAACAGAATATACATGCTTCTCAGCACCACGTAGCACTTATTCTAAAATTGACCACATAATTGGAAGTAAAACACTCCTCAGCAAATATAAAGAAGTGGAAATCATAACAAACAGTCTCTCTGACCACAGTGCAATCAAATTAGAACTCAGGCTTAAGAAACTCACAAAAAACCACACAACTACACGGGAATTGAACAATCTGCTCCTGAATGACTACTGGGTAAATAATGAAATCAAGGCAGAAATAAATAAGTTCTTTGAAACCAGTGAGAACAAAGACACAATGTACCAGAATCTCTTGGACACAGCTAAAGCAGTGTTTAAATGGAAACTTACAGCTCTAAATGCCCACAGGAGAAAGTGGGAAAGATCTCAAATTGACACCCTAACACCACAATTACAAGAGTTAACAAGAAAAGAAGAAAGAGCAAGCAAATTCAAATGCTAGCAGAAGACTAGAAATAACTAAGATCAAAGCTGAACTAAAGGAGATAGAGATAAGAAAAATACTTTAAAAAATCAATGAATCCAGGAGCTGGTTTTTGAAAAGACTAACAAAATAGACAGACTGCTAGCCAGGCTAATAAAGAAGAAAAGAGAGAAGAATCAAATAGACACTATAAAAAATGATAAAGGGGATATCACCACTGATCCCACAGAAATACAAACTACCATCAGCAAATACTATAAACACCGCTATGCAAATAAACTATAAAATGTAGAAGAAATTGATAAATTCCTGGACACATACACCCTCCCAAGACTAAACAAGGAAGAAGTCGAATCCCTGAACAGACCAATAAAAGTTCTGAAATTGAGACTACCGACCAAAAAAAGCCCAAGACCAGACAGATTCACAGCCAACGTCCACCAGAGGTACAAAGAGGAGCTGGTACCATTCCTTCTAAAACTACTCCAAACAATGGAAAAAGAGGGACTCCTCCCTAACTCATTTTATGAGGCCAGTATCATCCTGATACCAAAATCTGGCAGAATTACAACAAAAAGAGAAAATTTCAGGCCAATATCCCTGATGAACATTGATGCGAAAATCCTCAATAAAATACTGGCAAACCGAATTGAGCAGCACATTAAAAAGCTAATCTGGGCTGGGCGCAGTGGCTCACACTTGTAATCCCAGCACTTTGGGAGGCCGAGGCGGGCGGATCACGAGGTCAGGAGATCGAGACCACGGTGAAACCCCGTCTCTACTAAAAACACAAAAAATTAGCCAGGCGTGGTCCCGGGAGGCGGAGCTTGCAGTGAGCCGAGATTGCGCCACTGCACTCCAGCCTGGGAGACAGAGAGAGACTCTGTCTCAAAAAAAAAAAAAAAAAAACAAAGCTAATCTGGCCAGGTGCAGTGGCTCACGTCTGTAATCTCAGCACTTTGGGAGGTGGAGGCAAGCAGATCACGAGGTCAGGAGATCGAGACCATCCTGGCTAACAGGGTGAAACCCCGTCTCTACTAAAAATAAAATAAAAAAAATTAGCCGGGCTTGGTGGCAGGCACCTGTAGTCCGAGCTGGAGGCTGGGCCAGGAGAATGGCGTGAACCCAGGAGGTGGAGCTTGCAGTGAGCAGAGATCATGCCACTGCACTTCAGCCTGGGTGACAGAATGAGACTCTGTCTCAAAAAAAAAAAACAAAAAAAAAAAAACAAAAAAAAAGCTAAAACAAGCTAATCCACCATGATCAAGTCAGCTTCATCCCTGGGATGCAAGGCTAGTTCAACATACACAAATCAATAAACATAATCCATCACATAAACAGAACCAATGACAAAAAACACATGATTATCTCAATAGATGCAGAAAAGGTCTTCAATAAAATTCAACACCCTTCATGGTAAAAACACTCAATAAACTAGGTATTGATGGAATGTATCTCAAAATAATAAGACCTATTTATGACAAACCCATGGCCAATACCATACTAAATGGGCAAAAGCTGGAAGCATTTCCTTCGAAAACAGGGCACAAGACAAGAATGCCCTCTCTCACTCCTCCTATTCAACATAGTATTAGAAGTTCTGGCCAGGGAAATTAGGCAAGAGAAAGAAATAAAGCGTATTCAAATAGGAAGACAGGAAGTCAAATTACTTCTGTTTGTAGATGACATGATTGTATATTTAGAAAACCCCATCGTCTCAGCCCCAAAACTCCTTAAGCTGATGAGCAACTTCAGTAAAATCTCAGAATACAAAATCAATGTGCCAAAATCACAAGCATTCCTATATACCAATAATAGACAAACAGAAAGCCAAATTATCAGTGAACTCCCATTCACAATTGCTACAAAGAGAATGAAATATCTAGGAATAAACTTACAAGGGATGCAAAGGACCTCTTCAAGGAGAACTACAAACCACTGCTCAAGGAAATAAGAGAGGACACAAACAAATGGAAAAACATTACATGCTCATGGATAGGAAGAATCAATATCATGAAAATGGCCATACTGCTCAAAGTAATTTATAGATTCAATGCTATTCTCATCAAGCTACCATTGACTTTTTTCACAGAATTAGAAAAAACTACTTCAAATTTCATAGGGAACCAAAAAAGAGCCCACATAGCCAAGACAATTCTAAACAAAAAGAACAAAGCTGGAGGCATCACACTGCCTGACTTAAAACTATACTACAAGGCTACAGTAACCAAAACAGCATGGTTCTGATACCAAAAGAGATATATAGAACAATGGAACAGAACAGAGACCTCAGAAATAACACTACGCATCTACAACCAACTGATCTTTGGCAAACCTGACAAAAACAAGCAATGGGGAAATGATTTCCTATTTAATAAATGGTGTTGGGAAAACTGGCTAGCCATATGCAGACAACTGAAACTGGACCCCTTCCTTACACCTTATATAAAAATCAACTCAAGATGGATTAAAGATTTAAATGTAAGACCTAGAACCATAAAAACCCTAGAAGAAAACCTAGGCAATACCATTCAGGACATAGGAATGGGCAAAGACTTCATGACTAAAACGCAAAAAGCAATTGCAATAAAAGCCAAAATCGACAAATAGAATCTAATTAAACTAAAGAGCTTCTGCATAGCAAAAGAAACTATTATCAGAATAAACAGACAATCCACAGAATGGGAGAAAATTTTTGCAATCTATCCATCTGACAAAGCTCTAATATCCAGAATCTACAAGGAGCTTAAACAAATTTACAAGAAAAAGACAACCCCAACAAAAGGTGGGTGAAGGTTATGAACAGACACTTTTCAAAAGAAGACATTTATGCAGTCAACAAACATATGAAAAAAGCTCATAATCACTGGTCATTAGAGAAATGCAAATCAAAACCACAATGAGATACCATCTCATGCCAGTTAAAATGGTGATCATTAAAAAGTCAGGAAACAATAGATGCTGGAGAGGATGTGGAGAAATGGGAACGCTTTTACACTGTTGGTGGGAATGTAAATTAGTTCAACCATTGTAGAAGATAGTGTGGTGATTCTTCAAGGATCTAGAACTAGAAATACCATTTGACCTAGCAATCCCATTATTGGGTATATACCCAAAGGATTATAAATTATTCTACTATAAAGACACAAGCACACATATGTTTATCGCAGCACTATTTACAATAGCAAAGACTTGGAACCAACCGAAATGCCCATCAATGATAGACTAGATAAAGAAAATGTGGCACATATGCCCCATGGAATAGTATGCAGCCATAAAAAAGAATAAGTTCATGTCCTTTGCAGGGACATGAATGAAGGTGGAAACCATCATTGTGAACAAACTAACACAGGAACAGAAAACCAAACACCGCATGTTCTCACTCATAAGTGGGAGTTGAACAATGAGAACATATAGTCACAGGGAGGGGAATTTGACATACTGGGGCCTGTCGGGTGGGGAGCAAGGGGAGGGATAGCATTAGGAGAAATACCTAATGTAGATGACAGGTTGATGGGTGCAGCAAACCACCATGGCACGTGTATACCTATGTAACAAAACTGCACATTCTGCACGTGTCCTAGAACTTAAAGTATAATAAAACAAAAAAAAAATTTAATTTTAAAAAAGAAATTGTTTTTTGCCAAACTAATGGCAAAAACCGCAATTACTTTTGCACCAACCGACACTATGGGAAAACAACAAAGTTTAGCCTTTGGAGTCAAACTATCTAGGTTTATCTTCCAACACTGCCACATAATAGTTATGAGACCTTGAGAAAAGATTCTTAACGACTCTGTCCCTCATCTTTAATCTCTTTTAAATTAGGATAACAGTCCTACACCCCTCCAAGGCTTCTTGTGAGAATTATAGATAAATTACCTGCTAAATGTAGAAAAGAACTAAGCACGGTGCCTGGCATATGCTACTCATTCAGTCACTGTGGCTTGTTATTGTCTTCATTGTCACAATTTCATAAAAGAAAGATTATTTTAACATCAAAAAAAGTAGAAAGTATCTCAGAGTATGAAGCAATTCTCCCCAAGAAAACACAGTTGGCAAAATAAGTATATTGGTATAATATATATTATACATATAAGCAAAAAATGATGACTTAAAATTTCATTTTATAAATGATAAAATACAACAATTTCCTTGAGACTTGTTGGCCAGTTTGCAGACACATTTAACATTGTTACTTGAAGTGAAAGTCAAATTCAGATCAGCCTTGTACTTCCTGATTTAAATAGACATTGTTGAAAATACAGTTTCTCTTAGGCTTACTTTGAAAAGTGAAAGTGATACAGTACTAATACACCCAGTTCAAACTATTTGGAGCTAATTATGAGAAGTCAAATATTAATAGCTCCCAAGGATGGTAGTTGGCAGGTTTCAGCTTCAGGCAAGTAGCAGGAAGGAACCTTTGGGCAATCCTGACTCAGAGCCTCTGTTCCAGGGTCCAGTCCACAGGTAGGTTGCCTTCATCTCTCTGCCACAGACCTACGACTGCTGCCCTAATACATGACCAGACATGTCTAGCTCCAGAAAACCTTGAGTTAGGTGCTTTTGTTACCCTTTCCTTGTCCATCACCCTATTCCTGTCTACCACTTGCAAAAAGGGTGGCGTAAGAATGGAAACATCACTCTATGTGCTGGGTGATTTTCATACTGTTGGAAAATCTATACTTGGGGTTATGTTACTGTATTTTAATTCTCACTACATGAAAGAGATAAAAGGGTACAGCACTGTAGATTCCTGTCTGACTTTGAAACATGTTTCAAAATACCTTAAAGCAAGAAAATATGTTAGTTGACCTCTCAGGGTCTCTCTCAGCGCCAGTCATCAATATCAAATGTCATAATATTAGCTGATAACAATTATATTGGAAAGATCTAGAAGAGCAATAGATAGTATATCAAGAATTAGTTTAGAGACCTACACCTGAAAAATGTTCTGAAATAATTGATGATTACAACAATAACAGCAGTTTTCATCGTTACCATTATCCTTGTTGTTTTTAACACGAAAGAGTAATGTTTTAGTTAGGATGCCAGCTGAGAAGAGAATTCACCAGAAGGTTCAAATGAAGACACTTTTTATCTAGGTGTAGGTAGGGTTAGGGAATAAGCAAAGGATATGAAGATATCCACAGACTAGCAAAAGCAGGAAGTCTAAAAGTCCAAGGGAAGAAAATAGCGCTCCCAGAGCTCACTGAGGGAGGGCTGAAGACATGGAGTAGGGGCTACTTGTTGAGAGCCTTAGCTAGGGAGAGACCCAGCTGTGTTCAGAAAAGCAGTGCTGAAATAATGAAGGGGGAGGAAGAAATACCTCAGTAAACTCTCTGTTTTCTCCCACCTGCAGTCTACAGCCAGTGCCTCCTAGTGGGTGAACTCAAGTGGAGGCCAACCAGGCAGGGGGCCCAGGTTATGTATGTGTAGGGGTCAGTTTCCTCAGCACAGGGCAGAGCAGGGCAGAGAATGGACCTAGGACAAACAGAGTAACTAGGACAAGCCTTTACTACATGCTACACCCTAGGCTGACTGTTTTGCATGGATTATTTTATCTAATCATCAAAAAGACTCTGTGTGGTAAGTACTAGTATTAGCTTTGTTTTCCAGGTGTGAAAACCAAACTTACAGATGTTAAGCAATATGCTCATTGACCCATCTGCCTTCAAGTAGCAAAGCCAGGAATTGTGAACTCTGATGATTTGATTTCACTAGGTAGTTAAGAAGGATAAGCAAATAAAGTTTGAGATGTGTATTTGTCTATTTTCACACTGCTATAAAGAACTCCCTGAGACTGTGTAATTTATAAAGGATAGAGGTTTAATTGACTCACAGTTCCACATGGCTGGGGAGGCCTCTGGAAACTTACAATCATAGTGGAAGGTGAAGGGAAAGCAAGGCACCTTCTTCACAAGGTGGCAGGAGAGAGAAGAGAAAGCAAAGAGGGGAGAGCCCCTTATAAAACCATCAAATCTCACGAGAACTCACTCACTATCATGAAAACAGCATAGGGGAAATGACCCCATAATCCATTCACCTACCTCCCTCATGGGGACTACAATTCAAGATGAGATTTGAGTGGGGACACAGAGCCAAACCATATCAAGATGTTATGCTAGAACAAGGTGTCAGCAAAACATAATCCTTGGGGCTAAATCCAACTTGCCACCTGTTTTGGTAAATCAAGTGTTATTGGAACATAGCCATGCCCATTTGGATTACATTTTGTGTCTAGCTGCTTTCACAGTGAGGCAAAATTCAGTAGCTGCCACAGTAAAGAAATGTCCCACAAAGTCTAAAATATCTACTATCTGGCCTTTTACAGAAAAGGTTTGGTGACTCCTTCACTAGATAGAAGTAAAGATTTTACTTGGAGGCTCTCCCTGACTTCTACACTTCTTACTATCATCCTACAAAATATTCAGAATGAACCCCCTCCGTTTCAGACACAGCACATGCCTGCCTGATGCATTTCAGACAAAGGAAGGCACAGGCATGGCACCAAACTACAGATTAAGGCAGCTGATTAGAAATAAATGATTAATTTCAATGCTGAAAATAATTTTTATTATACACATTTTGGAAGATACTAAAATGGTGAGATAGAAGATTAAAATTATGCTGCCCAACAATATTTTCATTATACATAAACACATATCATTATTACTTTTCACAAAAATGAGTTTATACTATGCATACTGCTATTGTAATCTATCTCTTGAACTGTCATTTCACCTAAATGTTCCACAATATATTTTCCTTCAGGGTTATTTTAATGGTGATTGAAGTAATTCAATTAAAATAATTATTATTTATTTAAATAAAGCTAGTCCTACCCAAAATTTATTGAACACCTTCCATGTGCCAGGCACTCTCCTAAGTGCTAGGGATGAAACAGTGAACAAGAGAGAGATTGTATCTACCTTCAGAGAGCCTTTATTCTAGAAGGGGAAACATAGAATAACAGAAAAATAAAACAATTGCAAACTGTGATCAATGTTATAACAGAAAGAAATAATAGAGAAAAATTATGCAGAGGTGTTTTTTATAGCCTGGTCAGAAAACGTCTGTCTGTGGAGAAGGCATGTTAGTTGAGATCAAAAATGATGAGAAGGAGTGAGTTATGCAAAGGATGGGGAAAAAGCATTCCATGCAGAGGTAACATCAGATGCAAAGACCCTGAAGATTCAAAGGAAGCTTATTCAAGGAACAAATTAAAGATCAGTGTGGCTCAAGTTTGGTGACTACTGAGAAGAAGGTCAAAGGTCTGTAGAGTATAAACACCTAGGATATGCAATGAAATACTACTTAGCAATAAAAGGAATAACCTGATACAGGCAGTAACATGGATGAAATCTTGAAATCATTATGCAGAGTAAAAATAGCCAGGCACAAAAGAAGAGACATGGTACGCTTTCATTTATATGAAATTCTAGAAAAAACAAAACTTATCTATGGTGATAGAAATTTTAACAATAGTTGTCCCATAATTAGGGAGTAGAGCAGGGGTTAACTAAGGAGGGACTTGAGGGTATTTTGGGGGGTATTGGGACTGTATTATATGATGATAGGAGTGTTTGTTACATGGGTAAATAAATTTGTCAAGACTCATCAACTTATACACTCAATATCTGTGCATTTCACTGTGTGTAAATTATACTCTAATACAAATTTTTTAAAAACAAAGGATGCACAAACACACACATGCACAACCACACACACACATTGTGGCTGGGGCCATTTCTTGAAGGGACTTTGAGCTCATGGTCTGAGTGTAGATTTTATTTTCAGGGCAATGGAAGGCCCCAGAAGGCTTTAAGGAGTGGAATGATATGACTTGATTTATAGTTTAAGATTCCTATTGCTGCTGTGTGGAGAATGTATTGGAGGATGAGGAATGTGGAAGCCCCAAAACCAGTTAGGACCTACTGCAGTAGTTCAGGTAAGAAGTGATGGTGACCCTCAAGACTAAAGTGGAGGCAGTGGGCTAGATCAAGCATATATCCAAAATCAGCCTCTTACTGACAGTTGTTCTGTTTCCTTTTTGTACTATTTCTATTATAAACCATGGTACAAAGAACATCTTAAAAGATCAATATTTGAGCACATCTAATGGTTATATTCTTGGATTAAATAAATTCTTAGAAGCAGAACTACTAAAATAAAGCAAATAAACATTTTTATTTAGATACACGTTATTGAATTATCCAAAAATCAGCAAGATAACCACAAGTGCCCATGTTTCTAAATCTCCACTGAAAAACAGGCCATTCTAAATAATAATATGATGCTTACACTAATTTGCTTGTTGAGCTGAAGAATAGCCTCTTGGTGTTATTAAAAATTACCGTTTTGAAGATGGCCAAATAGGAACAGCTCCAGCCTACAGCTCCGAGCATGAGCAACGCAGAAGACGGGTGATTTCTGCATTTCCAACTGAGGTACCAGGTTCATCTCACTGGGGAGTGCTGGAAAGTGGGTGCAGGAGAGTGGGTGCAGCACACCATGCGTGAGCCAAAGCAGGGCAAGGCATCGCCTCACCTGAGAAATGCAAGGGGTCAGGGAATTCCCTTTCCTAGTCAAAGAAAGGGGTGACAGACAGCACCTGGAAAATCGGGTCACTCCCACCCTAATACTGCGCTTTTCCATTGGGCTTAACAAATGGCACACCAGGAGATTATATCCTGCACCTGGCTTGGAGGGTCCTACACCCACGGAGCCTCGCTCACTGCTAGCACAGCAGTCTGAGATCAAACTGCAAGGCAGCAGCGAGGCTGGGGGAGGGGTGCCCCCCATTGCTCAGGCTTGAGTAGGTAAACAAAGCGGCCCAGAAGCTTGAACTGGGTGGAGCCCACCACAGCTCAAGGAGGCCTGCCTGCCTCTATAGGCTCCACCTCTGGGGGCAGGGCACAGACAAACAAAAGACGGCAATAACCTCTGCAGACTTAAATGTCCCTGTCTGACAGCTTTGATGAGAGTAGTGGTTCTCCCAGCACGCAGCTTGAGATCTGAGAACGGGCAGACTGCCTCCTCAAGTGGGTCCCTGACCCCCGAGTAGCCTAACTGGGAGGCACCCCTCAGTAGGGGCGGACTGACACCTCACACGGCCGGGTACTCCTCTGAGACAAAACTTCCAGAGGAACGATCTGGCAGCAGCATCTGCGGTTCACCAATATCCGCTGTTCTGCAGCCACCACTGCTGATACACAGGCAGACAGGGTCTGGAGTGGACCTCTAGCAAACTCCAACAGACGTGCAGCTGAGGGTCCTGACTATTAGAAGGAAAACTAACAAACAGAAAGGACATCCACACCAAACACCCATCTGTACGTCACCATCATCAAAGACCAAAGGTAGATAAAACCACAAAGATGGGGAAAAAAACAGCAGAAAAACCAGAAACTCTAAAAATCAGAGCGCCTCTCCCCCTCCAACGGAACACAGCACCTCACCAGCAACGGAACAAAGCTGGATGGAGAATGACTTTGATGAGTTGAGAGAGGAAGGCTTCAGAAGATCAAACTACTCCAAGCTAAAGGAGGAAGCTCGAACCAATGGCAAAGAAGTTAAAAACTTTGAAAAAAAATTAGACGAATGGATAACTAGAATAACCAATGCAGAGAAGTCCTTAAAGGACCTGACACAGCTGAAAACCATGGCACGAGAACTACGTGATGAATGCACAAGCCTCAGTAACCAATGCGATCAACTGGAAGAAAGGGTACCAGTGATGGAAGATGAAATGAATGAAATGAAGCATGAACAGAAGTTTAGAGAAAAAAGAATAAAAAGAAATGAACAAAGCCTTCAAGAAATATGGGACTATGTGAAGAGACCAAATCTATGTCCGATTGGTGTACCTGAAAGTGACGGGGAGAATGGAACCAAGTTGGAAAATACTCTTCAGGGGATTATCCAGGAGAACTTCCCCAATCTAGCAAGGCAGGCCAACATTCAGATTCAGGAAATACAGAGAACGCCACAAAGATACTCCTCGAGAAGAGCAACTCCAAGACACATAATTGTCAGATTCACCAAAGTTGAAATGAAGGAAAAAATGTTAAGGGCAGCCAGAGAGAAAGGTCGGGTTACCCACAAAGGGAAGCCCATCAGACTAACAGCTGATCTCTCGGCAGAAACTCTACAAGCCAGAAGAGAGTGGAGGCCAATATACAACATTCTTAAAGAAAAGAATTTTCAACCCAGAATTTCATATCCACCCAAATTTAGCTTCATAAGTGAAGGAGAAATAAAATCCTTTAGAGACGAGCAAATGCTGAGAGATTTTGTCACCACCAGGCCTGCCCTAAAAGAGCTCCTAAAGAAAGCACTAAACACAGAAAGGAATAACCGGTACCAGCCGCTGCAAAAACATGCCAAATTGTAAAGACCATCAAGGCTAGGAAGAAACTGCATCAACTAACGAGCAAAATAACCAGCTAACATCATAATGACAGGACCAAATTCACACATAACAATACTAACCTTAAATATAAATGGGCTAAATGCTCCAATTAAAAGACACAGACTGGCAAATTGGATAATGGGTCAAGACCCATCAGTGTGCCTTATTCAGGAAATGCATCTCACGTTCAGAGACACACATAGCCTCAAAATAAAGGGATGGAGGAAGATCTATCAAGCAAATGGAAAACAAAAAGGCAGGGGTTGCAATCCTAGTCTCTGATAAAACAGACTTTAAACCAACAAAGATCAAAAGAGACAAAGAAGGCCATTACATAATGGTAAAGGGATCAATTCAACAAAAAGAACTAACTGTCCTAAATATATATACACCCAATACAGGAGCATCCATAATTCATAAAGCAAGTCCTTAGTGAGCTAAAAAGAGACTTAGACTCCCACACAATAATAATGGGAGACTTTAACACCCCACTGTCAACATTAGACAGATCAACAAGACAGAAAGTTAACAAGGATATCCAGGAATTGAACTCAGCTGCACCAAGCAGACCTAATAGACATCTACAGAACTCTCCACCCCAAATCAACAGAATATACATTCTTCTCAGCACCACACCACACCTATTCCAAAATTGACCACATAGTTGGAAGTAAAGCACTCCTCAGCAACTGTAAAAGAACAGAAATTATAACAAACTGTCTCTCAGACCACAGTGCAATCAAACTAGAACTCAGGATTAAGAAACTCACTCAAAACCACTCAACTACATGGAAACTGAACAACCTGCTCCTGAATGACTACTGGGTACATAACGAAATGAAGGCAGAAATAAAGATGTTCTTTGAAACCAACCAGAACAAAGACACAACATACCAGAATCTCTGGGACACATTCAAAGCAGTGTGTAGAGGGAAATTTATAGCACTAAATGCCCACAAGAGAAAGCAGGAAAGATCTAAAATTGACACCCTAACATCACAATTAAAAGAACTGGAGAAGCAAGAGCAAACACATTCAAAAGCTAGCAGAAGGCAAAAAATAACTAAATTCAGAGCAGAACTGATGGAAATAGAGACACAAAAAACCCTTCAAAAAATTAACGAATCAAGGAGCTGGTTTTTTGAAAAGATCAACAAAATTGATAGACTGCTAGCAAGACTAATAAAGAAGAAAAGAGAGAAGAATCTAATAGATGCAATAAAATATGACCAAGGGGTATCACCATCAATCCCCCAGAAATACAAACTACCATCAGAGAATACTATAAACACCTCTGTGCAAATAAACTAGAAAATCTAGAAGAAATGGATAAATTCCTCGACACATACACTCTCCCAAGACTAAACCAGAAAGAAGTTGAATCTCTGAATAGACCAATAACAGGCTCTGAAATTGAGGCAATAATTAATAGCTTACCAACCAAAAATAGTCCAGGACCAGATGGATTCACAGCCGAAATCTACCAGAGGTACGAGAAGAAACTGGTACCATTCCTTCTGAAACTATTCCAATAAATAGAAAAAGAGGGAATCCTCCCTAACTCATTTTATGAGGCCAGCATCATCCTGATACCAAAGCCTGGCAGAGACACAACCAAAAAAGAGAATTCTAGACCAATATCCTTGATGAACATTGATGCAAAAATCCTCAGTAAAATACTGGCAAACTGAATCCAGCAGCACATCAAAAAGCTTATCCACCATGATCAAGTGGGCTTCATCCCTGGGATGCAAGGCTGGTTCAACATATGCAAATCAAGAAATGTAATCCAGCATATAAACAGAACCAATGACAAAAACCACATGATTATCTCAATAGATGCAGAAAAGGCCTTTGACAAAGTTCAACAACGCTTCATGCTAAAAACTCTCAATAAATTAGGTATTGATGGGAACGTATCTCAAAATAATAAGAGTTATCTATGACAAACCCACAGCCAATATCATACTGAATGGACAAAAACTGGAAGCATTCCCTTCGAAAACTGGCACAAGACAGGGATGCCCTCTCTCACCACTCCTATTCAACATAGTGTTGAAAGTTCTGGCCAGGGCAATCAGGGAGGAGAAGGAAATAAAGGGCATTCAATTAGGAAAAGAGGAAGTCAAATTGTCCCTGTTTGCAGATGACATGATTGTATATCTAGAAAACCCCATCGTCTCAGCTCAAAATCTCCTTAAGCTGATAAGCAACTTCAGCAAAGTCTCAGGATACAAAATCAATGTGCAAAAATCACAAGCATTCTTATACACCAATAACAGACAGAGAGACAAATCATGAGTGAACTCCCATTCACATTGCTTCAAAGAGAATAAAATACCTAGGAATCCAACTTACAAGGGATGTGAAGGACCTCTTCAAGGAGAACTACAAACCATTGCTCAGTGAAATAACAGAGGATACAAACAAATGGAAGAACATTCCATGCTCATGGGTAGGAAGAATCAATATCATGAAAATGGACATACTGCCCAAGGTAATTTATAGATTCAATGCCAGCCCCAGCAAGCTACCAATGACTTTCTTCACAGAATTGGAAAAAGCTACTTTAAAGTTCATATGGAACCAAAGAAGAGCCCGCATTGCCAAGTCAATCCTAAGCCAAAAGAACAAAGCTGCAGGCATCATGCTACCTGACTTCAAACTATACTACAAGGCCACAGTAACCAAAACAGCATGGTACTGGTACCAAAACAGATATATAGACCAAGGGAACAGAACAGAGCCCTCAGAAATAATGCCACATATCTACAACTATCTGATCTTTGGCAAACCTGAGAAAAACAAGCAATGCGGAAAGGATTTCCTATTTAATAAATGGTGCTGGGAAAACTGGCTAGCCATATGTAGAAAGCTGAAACTGGATCCCTTCCTTAAGCCTTATAGAAAAATTAATTCAAGATGGATTAAAGACTTACATGTTAGACCTAAAACCATAAAAACTCTAGAAGAAAAGCTAGGCAATACCATTCAGGACATAGGCATGGGCAAGGACTTCATGTCTAAAACACCAAAAGCAATGCCGACAAAAGCCAAAATTGACAAATGGGATCTAATTAAACTAAAGAGCTTCCCCACAGCAAAAGAAACTACCATCAGAGTGAACAGGCAACCTACAGAATGGGAGAAAATTTTTGCAACCTACTCATCTGACAAAGGGCTAATATCCAGAATCTACAATGAACTCAAACGAATTTATAAGAAAAAAACAAACAACCCCATCAAAAAGTGGACGAAGGATATCAACAGACACTTCTCAAAAGAAGATATTTATGCAGCCAAAAAACACATGAAAAAATGCTCATCATCACTGGCATCAGAGAAATGCAAATCAACACCACAATGAGATACCATCTCACACCAGTTAGAATGGCCATCATTAAAAAGTCAGGAAACAACAGGTGCTGGAGAGGATGTGGAGAAATAGGAACACTTTTTACACTCTTGGTGGGACTGTAAACTAGTTCGACCATTGTGGAAGTCAGTGTGGCGATTCCTCAGGGATCTAGAACTAGAAATACCATTTGATCCAGCCATCCCATTACTGGGTATATACTCAAAGGATTATAAATCATGCTGCTATAAAGACACATGGACACGTATGTTTATTGCTGCACTATTCACAATAGCAAAGACTTGGAACCAAGCCAAATGTCCAACAATGATAGACTGGATTAAGAAAATGTGGTACATATACACCATGGAATACAATGCAGCCATAAAAAATGATGAGTTCATGTCCTTTGTAGGGACATGGATGATGCTGGAAACCATCATTCTCAGCAAACTATCTCAAGGACAAAAAACGAAACACCGCATGTTCTCACTCATAGGTGGGAATTGAACAATGAGAACACATGGACACAGGAAGGGGAACATCACACACTGGGGACTGTTGTGGGGTGGGGGGAGGGGGGAGGGATAGCATTAGGAGATATACCTAATGTTAAATGACGAGTTAATGGGTGCAGCACACCAACATGGCACATGTATACATATGTAACCTGCACGTTGTGCACATGTACCCTAAACTTAAAGTATAATAATAATAAAAAAAGAAAAAAGCACTAAAAAAATTACCATTTTATTACTACAAAATTAGAATATTTTCATATTGTTTAGGCATCTGCATTTAATTTTGATTTATCTATCTCTTTTTTGAAAGGTGGCTGTTTTTTAGTAACTCTTGATTCTATGATATCGTTTAAGATTTAAGCTACACAATAATAGACTCGATAAAAAAATGTGGTACATAGGCACCGTGGAATACTATGCAGCCATAAAAAATAACAATATCATGTCTTTTGCAGGGACATGGATGGAGGTGGAGGTTATTATCCCTTGCAAACACAGGAACAGAAAACCAAATACTGCCTGTTCTCACTTATAAGTGATAGCTAAATGATAAGAACATATGGAAACATAGAAGAGAACAATACACACTGGCGCCTATTGGAAGGTGGAAGGTGGGAGGAGGGAGAGAATTTAAAAAAATAATGAATGAATACTAGGCTTAATACCTGGGTGATGAAATAATCTGTACAATAAGCCCCCAAGACATAATTTTACCTACGTAACAAACCTGTACATGTACCCCTGAATGTAAAAGTTTAAAACAATTTTTAAAAAGTAGGTCTCCATTCCCAAGCCTTGTAATGAGTTTTATGAGTTTCTTCCAACAACAACAAAAAAAGTGAATTGTACATCGTAGATGCATCAGGTAGCCAGGCCAGTTTCCATTCCCTCATGTGAGACTTCTTTTGGCATACCTTCCTGGGTCAGCCAATTGAGTTCCCAGTGAGTCACAATCTTCTAGCTGAGTCAGCATCCTTCCCACAATACACAATATCTGTGTGAATGTTTCCTGTTTCTCCCTTCTTATTGTTACACAGAGCTAGCACTAGAGAGGTCAGACGGTAACTTTGCATGAGGAGATTCCAGAAGGTCATTGTCTGTTCTCTGTTTGCTATGCAAAATGGAGTTTGTTTGAATGGTTGAACCCTGTGAGCCTGCTCCTTCAAATGTAATGTTTCTCAGCATTTGCTTTTCTGCAATGGTAATTCTAGCGTGGGAATTGAACTGGAATCTGGTTTTCTGTTGTGTTCCCCAATGTTTCATTCTTCAAATCCCTTTCTTTTCAATATTTATACATTCTTATTGGGCAAAGCCATCAATGTAGATTTAATGTTCATTCACTTGTGTGTACTAACAACACACAGATTTATAGTAAAATTATTTGTGTCAAGCCTATTTTCTGTATTTTCTACTGATTTTTATTAAAATAAAAATTCGTGGATGTTTAATAACTCCTTCAAGACCAAGGATTTCCATTCTTTTATAGAGGACTCCTAGTACAATATTCACCTTTGCTCCCTATTCGCCTGGCAAGCCTCTCATCTTGTTCCTATTAATATTTAGTAAATGTCTTGGGTAGCCATTATTTTTAGTAGAGGAATTAAATTCTTATGTATTAATATTTCTATTTGGAAGCTTATTGTTTTTTTTCCTTCCAAGATTCTTTGGTTTTTTTCAAAGTGGTTCCAGAATCTCCCCAGTGTTTTCCACAACAATTTGACTTTATTAAACTGGTTATTCAGATTCTGAACACACACAGTACAGGTATGGCTGCATCACCAACTAGCAATTGTTATTATTATAATTTATGACTCTGGAGACAAAGTTCCTTAAGGACCAAGAGCATTTCTTGTGAATCTTCAGATGCCTTCAATCCATCTTTAATGGCAAGTGCAGTGACTGCCATATGATGGACACTCAATATATGTGTGTGGATGGGACCTAATGAAAGAATGAAAAAATGATGAATGAATGGTGAATTAAAGAAATAAATATACAGTCTGGGGTTCGGGAATCCTCTATGGAGGTATTTTCTCCCCTTAGTACCATGTAATAACCAGTCACACCCTCAGAACACTGAAAAGCTTAAATATCCAGATAGTATTTCACACAAATTGTTATCAAGTACCTTAAAGTAGGATAAGCTTACTTATAATAAGAATTTTATTAGAAGCCTGAAATCCTGGGTATTTTTCTCTTATGTTTAGTATGACATTGTGCAAGGAATTTAAATATGCGGTGCCCACATCATCCTTCTATAAAACTCTTAACTCATAGTTAAGATCTACAAAAAAAAATGAGAACTTTTTCTGAGATTCCTTTGTAACTGCTGAATTTGTATAATAAAATCTTAAAAATGTCCACCAGCAAGCATAACTATCATAAAAATCAGCAAATATCTTTAGATTTCTTTATAAAACATATATTTAGGTATGAAGAACATGAAGAAAAAGACATGATGCTAATCAGTTAATGAAGTATGTATAGAAAACAAGTTTTGTTTAAAAATAAAAGATTTATATGATAATATATGCCTAACCATGGAAAAGTTCTTTGCTGTAACCTAAAGTTTGATAAACGTAACTAATCTAGCATGAATGGGATGGGACACCAGGAATGATGACAAACAGTGTCTATTTCCTAGAAATAAAATTTGGGTTCTGGGTGAAAGCGCTCTATGAGTCTCAGGTATAATTCCAGGACCAGGAACTAGATGATATGCAAAGATCCTCTGGATGGTATGGGCTAGTTATTTTGTAGTCCTATGATAATATTGCAGCCTCTCATGCAATGCTCTTGTCCTTAGTATTTATATTCTCTTCTAGAAGAGAAAATGACATAAAGAACAAGTCCCTAATTGTTTTGGTCAGGGTTCCCTAGAGGGACATAACTAATATGATAGGTAAACACATGTAAAGTGGAGTGTATTAAGTATTAACTTACATGATCACAAGGTCCCACAATAGGCTGTCTGCAAGCTTGAGGAGCAAGGAGAGTCAGTCCTAGTCCCAAAACTGAAGAGCCTGGAGTCCAATGTTTGAGGGCAAGAAGCATCCAGCATGGGACAAAGATGTAGGCTGGGAGGCTAGGCCAGTCTCACATTTTCACATTTTTCTGCCTGCTTTATATTTACTGGAAGCTGATTAGATGGTGCCCACCAGATTAAGGCTGGGTCGGCCTTCCCCAGCCCACTGACTCCAATGTTAATCTCTTTTGGCAACACCCACACAGACACACCCAGGATTAATATTTTCTATCCCTCAATCCAATCGAGTTGATACTCAGTATTAACCATCATGCTAATCTAATTAAAAACATGTGAACAATGCTTGTAAAACTGTAGATCATAATATAGTGGATTATAACGTCAACTGAATGGGACACAACAAGCACTTCTTTTAAAGTGAAATAAAATAAAAAAATGAAAAAAATGCATTACATGGAATAACACTAAGTGTTATTTTGTGACAATGTTGTATAAATTGTGTGTTTTATATAGATCTGTATCAACTGTATGTTCTGTTTTTTGAGTGTGGGTTGTGTCCAAAAAACTTTGAAGGCCCCTGAATTAGGAGTCCAGGGCAGATTTGTTTTAAGAACTAAAAAAGAGACACCTCCCAGTAGGGGCTGACAGACACCTCATACAGGAGAACTCTGGCTAACATGTGGCAGGTGCCCCTCTAGGACGAAGCTTCCAGCAGAAAGATCAGGCAGCAATCTTTGCTGTTCTGCAGCCTCCGCTGGTGATACCCAGCCAAACAGGGTCGGGAGCGTACCTCCAGCAAACTCCAGCAGACCAGCAGCAGAGGGGCCTGACTGTCAGAAGGAAAACTAACAAACAGAAAGGAATAGCAGATAGACTCAAAGACCTCATCCAAAGGTCACCATCATCAAAGACCAAAGGTAGATAAATCCACAAAGATGGGGAGAAACCAGCACAAAAATGCTGAAAATTCCAAAAACCAGAACACTTCTTCTCCTCCAAAGGATCACAACTCCTCGCCAGCAAGGGAACAAAACTGGATGGAGAATGAGTTTGACGAGTTGACAGAAGTAGGCTTCAGAAGGTGGGTAACAATGAACTCCTCCGAGCTAAAGGAACATGTTCTAACCCAATGCAAAGAAGCTAGGAACCTTGAAAAAAGGTTAGATGAATTGCTAACTAGAATAACCAGTGTAGAGAACAACATAAATGACCTGATGGAGCTGAAAAACACAGCAGGAGAAGTTCGTGAAGCATACACAAGTTTCAATAGCTGAATCAATCAAGCAGAAGAAAGGATATCAGTGATTGAAGATCAACTTAATAAAATAAATGGAGAAAACAAGATTAGAGAAAAAAGAATAAAAAGGAATGAACAAAGCCTCCAAGAAATATGGGGCTATGTGAAAAGACCAAATCTGTATTTGACTGGTGTACCTGAAAGTGACTAGGAGAATGGAATCAAGTCGGAAAACATTCTTCAGGATATTATCCAGGAGAACTTCCCCAACCTAGCAAGGCAGGCCAACATTCAAATTCAGGAAATACAGAGAACACTACAGAGATATTCCTCAAGAAGAGCAACCCCAAGACACATAATCATCAGATGCACCAAGGTTGAATGGAAGGAAAAAATGTTAAGGGCAGCCAGAGGGAAAGCTCAGGTTACCCACAAAGGGAAGCATATCAGACTAACAGTGGGTATCTCTGCAGAAACCCTACAAACCATAAGAGAGTGGGGGCCAATACTCAACATTCTTAAAGAAAAGAATTTTCAACCCAGAATTTCATATCCAGCCAAACTAAGCTTCATAAGTGAAACAAATAAAATCCTTTACAGATCAGCAAATGCTGAGAGATTGTGTCATCATCAGACCTGCCTTACAAGAGCTCCTGAAGGAAACATTAAATATGAAAAGGAAAAACCGGTACCAGCCACTGCAAAAACATGCCAAATTGTAAATAACATCGACGCTATGAAGAAACTGAATCAACTAATGGGCAAAAAACCAGCTACCATCATAATGACAGGATCAAATTCACACATAACAATATTAACCTTAAATGTAAATGGACTAAATGCCCCAATTAAAAGACACAGACTGGCAAACTGGATAGAGTCAAGACCCATCAGTGTGCTGTATTCAGGAGACCCATCTTACATGCAAAGACATACATAGGCTCAAAATAAAGGTATAAAGGAAGATCTACCAAGCAAATGGAAAGCAAAACAAAGCAGGAGTTGCAATCCTAGTCTCTGATAAAACAGACTTTAAACCAACAAAGGTCAAAAGAGACAAAGAAGGCCATTACATAATGGTAAAGGGATCAATGCAGTAAGAAGAGCTAACTATCCTAAATATATATGCACCCAATACAGTAGCACCCAGATTCATAAAGCAAGTTCTTAGAGACCTACAAAGAGACTTAGAGTCCCACACAATAATAGTGGGAGACTTTAACCTTCCACTGTCAATATGAGACAGATCAACGAGACAGAAAATTAACAAGGTTATTCAGGACTTGAACTCAGCTTTGGATCAAGCGACTTAATAGACATCTACAGAACTCTCCACCCCAAATCAACAGAATATACATTCTTCTCAGCACCTCATTGCACTTATTCTAAAATTAACCATATTATTGGAAGTAAAACACTCCTCAGTAAATGCAAAAGAATGGAAATCATAACAGTCTCTCAGACTACAGTGAAATCAAACTAGAACTCAGGATTAAGAAACTCACTCAAAACCACACAACTACATGGGAACTGAACCTGCTCCTGAATGACTACTGGGTACATAACGAAATGAAGGCAGAAACAAAGATGTTCTTTGAAACCAATGAGAATGAAGATACAATGTACCAGAATCTCTGGGACACATTTAAAGCACTGTGTAGAGGGAAATTTATAGCACTAAATGCCCACAAGAGACAGCAGGAAAGATCTAAAATTGACACCCTAACATCAAAGTTAAAAGAACTAGAGAAGCAACAGCAAATAAATTCAAAATGTAGCAGAAGACAACAAATAACTAAGATCAAAGCAGAACTGAAGGAGACAGAGACATGAAAAACCCTTCAAAAAATCAATGAATCCAGGAGCTGGTTTTTTGAGAACATAAACAAAATAGACCACTAGCCAGACTAATAAATAAAGAAGAAAAGACAAATGAATCAAATAGATGCAATAAAAAAAATGATATAGGGGATATCACCACTGATCCCAGAGAAATAAAACTAACGTCAGAAAATACTATAAACACCTCTACACAAATAAACTAGAAAATCCAGAAGAAATGGATAAATTCTTGGACACATATGCTCTTCCAAGTCTGAACTAGGAAGATGTTGAATCCCTGAATAAACCAATAACAAGTTCTGAAATTGAGGCAGTAATTAATAGCCTACCAACCAAAAAAAGTCCAGGACCAGACGGATTCACAGCCGAATTCTACCAGGGGTACAAAGAGGAGCTGGTATCATTCCTTCTCAAACTATTCCAAACAATAGAAAAAGAGGGACTCTTCCCTAACTCACTTTATAAGACCAGCATCATCCTGATACCAAAACCTGGCAGAGACACAACAAAAAAGGAAAATTTCAGGCCAATATCCCTGATGAACATCAATACGAAAATCCTCAAAAAAATACTGGCAAACCAAATCCAGCAGCACATCAAAAAGCTTATCCACCACAATCAAGTCAGCTTCATCCCTGAGATGCAAGGCTGGTTCAACATACACAAATCAATAAATGTAATCCATTGCATAAACAGAACCAATCACAAAAATCACATGATTATCTCAATAGATGCAGAAAAGGCCTTTGACAAAATTCAACACCCCTTCAAGCTAAAAACTCCCAATAAACTGTGTATCAATGGAATGTATCTCAAAATAATAAGAGCTATTTATGACAAACCTACAGCCAGTATCATACTGAATGAGCAAAAACTGGAAGAATTCCCTTTGAAAACTGGCACAAGACAAGGATGCTCTCTCTCACCACGCCTATTCAACATAGTGCTGGAAGTTCTGGCCAGAGCAATCAGGCAGGAGAAGGAAATAAAGTGTATTCAAATAGGAAGAGAGGAAGTCAAATTATGTCTGTTTGCAGATGACATGATTGTATATTTAGAAAACACCATCGTCTCAGCCCAAAATCTCCTTAAGCTGATATGCAACTTCAGCAAGGTCTCAGGACACAAAATCAATGTGCAAAAATCACAAGCATTTCTATACACCAATAATAGACAAACAGAGCCAAATCATGAGTGAATTCCCATTCACCATTGCTACTAAGAGAATAAAATACCTAGGAATACAGCTTACAAGGGATGCGAAGGACCTCTTCAAAGAGAACTACAAAAGCTCAAAGAAATAAGAGAGGACACAAACAAAAGGAAAACATTCCATGCTCATGGATAGGAAGAATCAATATCATGAAAATGGCCACACTACCTAAACTAATTTATAATTCAATGTTATCCCCATCAAGATACCACTGACTTTCTTCAAAGAATTGGAACAAACTACTTTAAACTTTGTATGGAAACAAAAAGAACACACAAGCCAAGACAATCCTGGGCAAGAAGAACAAAGCTGGAGGCGTCACACTACCTCATTTCAAACTATACTACAAGGCTACAGTAACCAAAAACAGCATGGTACTGGTACCAAAACAGAGATATAGACCAAGAGAATAGAGCAGAGCCCTCAGAAATAATACAACACATCTACAACCATCTGACCTTTGACAAACCTGACACAAACAAGCAATGGGGAAAAGATTCCCTATTTAATAAATGTTGCAAAAACTGGCTAGCCATGTGCAGAAAACTGAAACTGGACCCCTTTCTTAAACCTTATACAAAAATCAACTCAAGATGGATCAAAGACTTAAACATAAGCCTAGGACCATAAAAACCCTGGAAGAAAACCCAGGCAATACCATTCAGGACATAGGCGTGGGCAAAGACTTCATGTCTAAAACACCAAAAGCAATGGCAATAAAATTCAAAATTGACAAATGGGATCTAATTAAACTAAAGAGCTTCTGCACAGCAAAGGAAACTATCAGCAGAGTGAACAGGCAACCTACAGAATGGGAGAAAATTTTTGCAATCTATCCATCTGACATAGGCCTAATATCCAGAATCTACAAAGAACTTAAATAAATTTACAAGAAAAAACAAACAACCCTATCAAAAAGTGGGCAAAGGATATGAACAGACACTTTTCAAAAGAAGACATTTATGCAGCCAACAAACATATGAAAAGAAGCTCATCATCACTGGTCATTAGAGAAATGCAAATCAAAACTACAATGAGATACCATCTCATGCCAGTTAGAATGGCGATCATTAAAAAGTCAGGAAATACTGGAGACGATGTGAAGAAATACGATGTGAAGAAATACGATGTGAAGAAACACGATGTGAAGAAACAGCAGATACTGGAGAGGATGTGAAGAAATAGGAATGCTTTTACACTGTTGGTGGGAGGGTAAATTAGTTCAACCATTGTAGAAGACAGTGTGGCAATTCCTCAAGGATCTAAAATCAGAAATACCACTTGACCC
Source organism: Nomascus leucogenys (assembly GCF_006542625.1). NCBI lineage: Eukaryota > Metazoa > Chordata > Mammalia > Primates > Hylobatidae > Nomascus > Nomascus leucogenys. Next base: position 1,570,682 of record NC_044398.1, read on the forward strand.
AGCAATCCCATTACTGGGTATATACCCAAAGGATTATAAATCATTCCACTATAAAGACACATGCACATGTATGTTTACTGTGGCACTATTCACAATAGCAAAGACTTGGAACCAACCCAAATGTCCATCAGTATTAGACTGGATAAAGAAAATGTGGCACATACACACCATGGAATACTATGCAGCCATAAAAAGGGATGAGTTCATGTCCTTTACAGGGACATGGATGAAGCTGGAAACCATCATTCTTAGTAAACTATCACAGAACAGAAAACCAAAGACCGCATGTTCTCACTCATAAGTGGGAAGTGAACAATGAGAACACATGGACATAGGGAGGGGAACATCACACACTGGTGCCTGTTGGGGGGTGGGGGTCTGGGGAGGGATAACATTAGGAGAAATACCTAATGTGGATGACGGTTTGATGGGCGCAGCAAACCACCATGGCACGTGTATACCTATGTAACAAAACTGCACGTTCTGCACATGTAATCCAGAACTTAAAGTATAATAATTTTTTTAAAAAGGAACTAAAATACTACAAATGGAGAACTGCAGCTCAGATTGAGTGACCAGGCCATTTCTGAAAATGCTGTGGCTGGCAAAACATGCAAGCTGCAAAGTGAGTTCCCATCAGCTACACAGGGGCGGTACCAGCTGCCCCCAAATGCAAGGAGCATGGAGAATTTGGCCCAGGCTTCATGACAACAGCAGCAGGTGGCTCTGATGGGAAACTCCTTCTCACCATTTCAGGTTGAATCGCCCAAACCCTACATTCACACTGAGAGAGCAAAGGACAGAGGATAGGAACGAAGCGTGTGAAAGCTTTAGGAGACCTTGGAGACCACACAGCCCACCCCCACATTTTATATCCTAGCCAACAAGAGGGTGTGAAAACCTCCTAGTGTCCAAAGATGGCTTAAGAGCTTCTCTCCCTTTCCCCTACCTCCACTCCTCTACTAGATAATCCTGCCTGACATGTGGGATTTGATGGGATAAAATTATGTTGGCATCCTCAAAATTGTGACATCTCCACTTTCATAAAGCTAATTAGCATGAGGTCTTTCCCAAGCCGAAACTTGCCCGTGATTACTAAATGATGTACAGTTGTTTGCAATATAGATAACATTCCAATAGGGACCTCACTAAATATCCTCTAAAAACTCCCATTATCCAAGACCTCTGGCTGAACTTCAAACCTCCGTTAAGGAGTGAAAAGAATGGTGCTGTACTTGCTAACTCCCAACCCCTCCACCTTCCCTAGTTCCACTCCAAATTTTAGAAATGTTAGGTGAATTATCCTTTTTACCTTGTAAAAAAAAAAAAAACTGGACAAAGTGAAGCATCAACCCCTACAAGAGTGTAGTTAATTAAAGCTAATTGTGTTGATTGAATTTAATACTCAATTCTGGAGTGCCTATAGAAGGAAAAGCGTGACCATGTATTATTAAGTTCTTAGTAGCTTTTGGCTTTCTTTATAACAGTTGTGTTCCTGTGTTGGTCAGTAGTATCTTCAGGGTTATAAAATAAAAAAAGAAGTCTGAACAATTCATTGGCAAATTTCCTAAACTTAGGTCAGCCTCGAATATATGAGAAATGGTGCTACATGGAGGGCAAATATAAAAAAGAAATTCAGTTTGATTTTCCAAAATCTATGCTAGTTTGGCTGGCTGCTGGCTGAACTCCTGCAGCAAAGAAGGACAGTGGTCAGTGGGTAGTTCCAGCAATAAATACCAAAGATGTGTTTGTGTGATAGTACTAGACAGTCTCTTTAGATTTGTTGGGGAGGTTACTGCTAATCTAAGAGTTTTTCTGCTTGTCACTGATATTTTCCTTAGAGTTTCCTTAGGGCAATATGAACAGATGCCAATTGCAAAATTCGGTTTGAAAAAGGAAAGACTGAAAATCCACACTGATCAATATTTACCAAATATTGTGCGACTACAAAAGTACTAAGAATTTCTAAAAACCAGACATACAAGAACTTGTACAGCTCAGTGAAGTCATCTGTAATGCTCCAAATATCTGACTCTGCTTTCCTTGTTTGGAATATAATTGGAACTCATTCCTTGAGTCTGTAGAATTTTGATATCTTGTATAAATTTTTTAAACTCTCAGTGCCTCCATTTCCTCATCAATGAAATGGATATTTTTTCCCATAGAAATATATCTTGGAATACACATGCAGCATAATTGCAAAAATATTTTTGAGAATTAAGTAAAATAGCATATGGAAAGTTTCAAACATAGAAACTAGCTTATAGTAGGACCTTCATACATGGAAGATGTAATTATGTTTTAGGTACATATGGCTCCTTCCACAAAACATGAACCTTCACTCTCTGAAATATACTCAGAAGCAAAAAATGGAAGTAAAAATGTTATTCTGTCCATCCCTCAACCTCGCCCCATTCTGTCTATTCTCTACACTACAACTAGCTTTGCAGAGGTTGGGGGCTGGGGTTTGTCTGACTAATTTCTCTGCTTAAAGACTTCTTCAACATGTTATACATTTGGAATTCTTAACCATCTGGCCTTGGCCTAACTTCCTAGCCTAACTTCCATGCTGAGAATCTCATTGTTAGTGTGCTATCTCATGCCTTTTTGATTTTGAACTCAATTCCTCATTACTTGCAATGTCTGTCCCTGATTCTCCCTCCAGCAAGGGCTCTGTAATAGCACCTCTTTTTCCCACTCTGCAGTTCACCATTATTCTCTCCCTCCACTGTGCTCCAGGAACATGCTGAGGCATTAAAAATACCTGCTTGCATACTTGTCCCCTCCACTAGAGTAAACAGTAGTATCTTAGAGTAGATACCATGGCTAATATTGTATGGAGAATAAAAGCACATATTCTGGAGCTCTGCCCTTTACTAGCTCAGATGGATGACTTAACCAACCGCTCTAAACCTCATCTAGAAAACAACAATCATAATAGTATCTGCTTCATAGGATTACTGTGAATATTAAACAAAACAATGGACACTAAGCACTTCACAACATTTTGTGACGCATTCCAATAACTGCTAGCTACTTCGTTTTATTTGTCTGTTTATTCCTTGATGCTTTACAGTAGGGCCTAGAACATAGTAGGTTTGGTTAATATTGAGTAAATTGGCAATTCAAGAAACATGTCAGAGATTATTTACGCTTAAGAAGTTTTTAAAATATATATATATATTTGTGATTCACTCAAATAATACATTGTAGCAGCTTATAGTTCATATAAGGAGAGATATGATGAAGTTTGGAAGAAGGATGATCCATTTTAAATGTATTATCATTGGAATATGTATGTTGTTATTATTCAGCTATAACAAAAAATGCTACTTCTCTGAAAAGTTACTCCTCAGGGAATTGTGAAGTGAATGAATTATTCACATTGACTTCACACAAAAAGGTCTTCCCGTGGGGAAATGTGACTGCAAAAGTGTAAAAAAAAAAAAGGAGGGGCGGGGGGGGGCAATGATCCCATCTGTAGTGGTTAGAGCTACAAGAGACATCCTTGGATTAATTGGGCCTTTTACTGTCGCAATGTCCCTCAGTGTTTTAAAGGTTGTGTGCATTATCGTTTGCTTTAATGGGGAGCTGAATACCTGGTGTAACACGTCTCTGGCCCAGGATGGTGCCTGATAACCCTAATGCATGATTTATATTTGTATTAGTCTGTTCTCATGCTGCTAATAAAGACATACCCAAGACTGGGTAATAAAGAAAAGAGGTTTAATTGACTCACAGTTCTGCAAGGCTGGGGAGGCCTCACGAAACTTACAGGCATGGCAGAAGGGGAGGCAAACACATCCGTCTTCACATGGTGGCAGGAAGAAGTGCATTTTTAAAAATAAAACCTGACTCTGTAAATTTAAATGAACTATAATTTTACTTCTTTTTAACACTTTATTCTATCCCTGTGACTCTTATTTCACCATCTATTAAATGTGCATACATGTTTCTTCACTGGCAGATAGTAGTGTAACCTTTGTTTTATATATGCAGGAGGCAAAGGTTTCATTATGTTAAAGATTTGTGTTCTGTACCTTTCCCCAGTAATATATTTCAGATAGAAAATCTGCATTCTTTATGAGTCTGGCCCTATAACTCCATAGATTTGAATTATCCTCAAAGTCCGGTTATGCATCAAAAGATCTCATTTTTTTTTTCAGAGTATCATGCCTAAAATGAAAAGCTGCGAGGTTGTTCATACACTGTTCTTTGAGGAACAGCTTTTCACAGATGGAAGGGCATAAAAATAATGGGCTGTTATCTTGTAGCCTGAAACTTCACTCTCTGAACATATGAAATATTGATATTAAATCAAGCTGTACCTGGTTTCTCCCATATGAATCCTTCCAAGTTCTTGACCTCTGTTCTGTTGCTGTTTCATTTTAGGCAGAATTCCAGTGGCAGAGTAGGGATTGGCGGGTGGTGGGGAGGGAGGTGCAGGATATCTGGACATCAGTAAAAGACAAATTGAAATTGGACTAGCCTGTTTGTGTATTTTAATAAATTCAGGGCTGGCAGAGAACAGTAAAAATAAGCATCATGACAATATGGTCAGACAGATAAACATTCGCTCAATGTGAATTTTTCGCTGACTTTCAAAGACATCACCAAAAGCTGGCATATAGGACTTCAAGTATTCATAAGTAACAAGTTGTGAGAGAAAATAAATTCTATAAAAAATTCTAATTAGACAGAAAATTAGTTAAGGTATTCTTGCTGCTATAAAAAACAAGTTCAAAACTTATAATGGCTCAAACACTCATTTCTCATGCATGTGCAGATGAAATGAGTATTCCTGATTAACTGGGGCTCTCCTGTGAGCACTGATTCAGAGGTGTGGGTTCCTTCCATCTTGAGGCTCCACGAGCTTTAATAGCTTTCAAGGTTACCATGCCCCTCTTATTAAATCATGTGAAGAAAAGGAGCACAGAGAAACAATAATGTGAAGTTTTTATGCACCTGGCCCAGAAATGCTACATATCACTTCTACTCACATTCCATTGGATACAACTCAGTCACCTGGCTACACCCAAGTGTAAAACAGTCTGGGGAACGTCTGGCTTTTTACAGCAAGAAGAAAAGCTCTTGCTGATCATTGAAAAGTCTTTGCCCCAGCTAGCATACTTTCCATGAGAGCATTTTCAGAAATTTTATTCAGAGATAATTTGACAAGATTATAAAATAGGTGAGTTATTGGTATAAAGAGTCCTTTCCACAAAAACAAAACAGAGCAAAACCAAACCAAAAGACAGCTCTGATTTTTAATAGGTCCTGAGTATATAGTCTGTCCTTTCAGTTCTTGTAATTTTCTTACCATTCTGTTTGGAAGCAATACAGTAGAAAGGAGCCATATACACCTGGAAAGACCTTGGATAAATTCCTCAAACACCTGATCTTTACTTTCCTAATCTATACAATGACATAAGAGTAGTGTCTGGATCCTCCGTTGTTATTATGTTCAAATGTGGTGGTTTCTGATGCTAAATTAAATACAGCCTAAAGCTGCCTCCTCACATATTTTAAGTTCAGCCTAAAGGTTTCTCCCTACCTTAACCTAACGGGATGTATAAACTGTAACCTAACTGGATGTGTAAACAGACTGTAACCTACACTTGCAACAAATAGGCAAGTAACAATTTGCTAATTGTTCTTTGCTCAATTAAACCTTGTTAAATTCAATTTGTTTAAAGTTTTTCTTTTAACACTGGTAAAAGACCCCACATCCAACATAGTGTTTTGTCTATTGTAAAGACTCAATAATTATTAACTATCATCCTTACACTTTAGAACATTGCTCATTAGAGTTTCTCTCATTGCTGGCATCTGAAGTATAATATATTCCTTCATTAGGCTTCCAATTTCCAACTCTACCACAAGATTTTGAATGTTATAGCTTTTCTACCAATCACTGGGGAGCTCTATTTTTAGGGTGCGGAGGTCCTAATAAAACTAAGACTGTGAATGGATTCAAGTCTGCTTTCCCCCTCCCCCCACTCCCTGGCTTTGGACATTCTCTTTCATTTCTGTAAGGCGACAGAACTCAGGACATATGGATTAGTACAAACCTAACAATGTTACCAAGCAAATAAATCAAAGCAAATATCCTGTGATCCTATCATGCATGTAAAGCTTATGCCAAGGGCTTGTCAAATACCTTCTCATTTAAACCTTACAATAACTCTTGAGGCTGATATATAACCCCCATTATATGTTTAAGGAAATTGAACTTCAGGGAATCTAAGTAATATTCCAGTTTCACATAGATAAGAAAGCAGAAACACAATCAAACCCAAATCCATCAGCCTTCAAAGCTGAAACCATCACACTGTAGGAGATCTGCCTCTCATTGGCATAAGAAAGCAGAGACAGCAATCAAACCTAAATCTGTCAGACTTCCAAGTCCAAACCATCATACTCTAGGAGATCTACCTCTCACTGGCTACACTGAGTCTAGTTCAAACCTTGGTAGTTAATATCTGGTAGAACAGCTACAGAGTCACAGAGACACAGAAGGGAATCAAGAGGAAGGAAGTGAAATTTCTAGAGTATTAGTCATAAAAGCTATCTATATTGATAACAGATAACTACTGTTCTTTCCAGTGACTCCTAGAAAGGTAACAGTTATTCCAGGTTTTTTAAGGACACTCATCCAATAGCAGACTACTTACACCCATCCTGGGGATAAATTGTACACCCTTTGGAGGTTAATACTTTCAAGACCTAAGGCGTAATTTAGATGAAGAATTCACTAATTGGCTCTCAGGGGGCCCATCCACCAACAGGAAACTATTTTATTTTCTAAACCAAATTCTATTTATACAAGTTTTATATCTAGCTTTAAAACTTTGTATTTTAAAATCAATCTTGTACATATTCTTTGAAGTATGTTAGCAAAATAAGACTGACATCTTTAGGCTGAAATCCACTCAAAGTTTACCATCTATCTCCCTTATATTGGTTCTTATCCAGAAGCTTCTCTCACTCTTCCATGCTCTGTTGCATTGGTTTGTCCGTCTTAAAAATCAGTTGGAAAATCAGAAAATGTCACTTACATGAAGCAATAATCAATTTTTTTTGACATACATGGTTTTTATGACTCAAGAATTAGGATTAATTTTCTTGAAGAAAAATAATTATGAATTAAATACAGATCTTCAGCTTTCCATTATTTTGTGAGCATTTTGTTGAGCACGAATTAAATGAAGACATCTTAATACATTGAGCATAAGAAAAAAAAAAGGACATGTTTTGCTTCCTCACAGAGGCAAAGGTGGAGAAGTTATATATACACATAATATGATCTAGGAATATTTACTAAGGAGTAAATAACCAATGATAAATCCTCTTAAAAGAAGTGATAAGTCAACAAATGATAAACTCTTTCATAGGATGCCACCTTAAAGTATTGCTCTTGGGTTAGATTATTAATCTCTGGAAATAAATGATTTAACTGAAATTTGAATTCCCTTAATGTGCTATTAAACAAAATAAAGCACAATAACCTGCTTTAATATTCAGGATTCATAAGAATCAGTAAATAAACAGGAAATATAAGAATTCCATAAATACACATGTTAAGAAAGAGGAAACCCCATTAATGGGAATTTTCTTTTTCTGTGTATTGACGTTTAAAATTGTTTTTAAAAATCTCTTTAATTTAGCAGAAATGGGTAAAATTTTGTTGTATAATTTCAGTTTCTGTATGCTTATTGTTCTTAAGTGAGAAAAAAAAGACCTAACCCTTGATTCCACTGCTCTCATATGACTCTTCAGAAAAAAAAGGGGGGGGGTGTTTTTAAGAAATGACTCCCAAAGAAAGAATATAATATGGATCCTAGAAAGCAGAACCATAAGGAAAATACTTTAGCCAGAAACTTCATGCTGTAATATCATACTGTTGATAGGTTGATTTCATTAGCCAATGTTGATAAGCACTCCGATTATAGATTTAAATCAAAATAGAAAATATAGATTACTCTTCATTTAGAAGAAAATATTCCACCAAATGGATGAGAGAAAAACCCAGGCTTACGTTATATAGCAGTCAGGATATGCATAAAAAAGAAAATAGAGATCAAGTAGTTGTGAAGCAGATGTACTCTTTTTCTGAACTCTTTCAAAATACAATAGCATTAAATTATTGACACAAAGTCAGTTTGTCTTGATTCCTGTGGTCTTGATTCTGCAATTAATAATTTGCACTCTAAATTTAAAATGATCAGAGGCAGTGTGTTGAAGATGACAGACTTCTGGATCTGAAGTCCACAGGCATCATCCACCACTTCCCTGCTGTGTCTCTTATCCCTGTGTGCTGTGCCCCAACATTGTGTGTGCTGGAGTGTTCTCCATCCTGCCTGCTGCCTCTTGCTGTCCATCATTCTGCTCTCAGGGTTCTGACAGGCTAACGACCCAGAGCTGCTGGCTGACTGCGGTAGGGTGAGTTTGGAAGATGGGTGGTCACAGAGAGAGCTCTAGAGGAAAAAGCATGTTAGATGAGGTCTTTAAAAGTCTTTAGAAAAGACAGCTCATGCATTTCTAGAGTCATAAATTGTCACACTAAGCCAATGATCTCATTTTAGTGATATTTGTTATTGAAAGAAATATGGGTAACAACTTGTCTTAAAATCATTTCATGATGTCGTAGTAAACAATATCAAATCAGCCCAGGGCTCTGGCATTTCACACTGCTTTTAAACATTAGCAAACAAACAAAAAAGAGACCTCTTCATCCTCCTTGAGCAAAAAAGAGGTGGAAATGCAAAATCAAATCATCATGTCTATTTTAAAAAACGTATTTCCCCATTTTTGCCATGAAGTAGTACACTGTTTGGAAGGTTATTTTTATTTTGTGTGTATGCTGTAGTGCTCAACATTTTAATTGCCACTTCCTCAATAAAATTATTGGAAATCTTCCATCTTGCCATTAGCACTTGCAAAATAACTGTTAACAATATGTTATCCAGACACAGAAACTTCATAATTAATGTTGGAATAGCCTTCAAAGTCTAGTGACTAAAATATATCCTATAAAAATTACTGGACTTCATTCAATGCTGCTCTGCTGTTTTAAAGTTCAATAAATGTGTTGAGGGGAGATATTTGGCAAACTAGGTTGGGCAGTCTGGCAGTGAGACCCGAGATGCTGGAGAGTTTGGTTTCTGTTGCATGGTAAATGTACGAAAGGCCGCCAGAGTTTCAGTGCAACCCGTGAAAGGCTGAAGGAGAGCTGACCAAATGCAAGTCCCGTTGGGATTCTGAACAATCATTCGGGGCTATATTCCCACCTTGTCAGTTGATGAGGCTCTTGGGGCAGGTTCCATTTAAGCAATAAAACACAACAGGCCATGTATATAGCTGGGTGATTATAGCATAACTCAGATTGTGTTATAAGTCATGAGGCTGAAGGCCAAGTGTCTTAACTTCATGAGAAGTACAATATTGGCCCTGAAACACATGGCCTGAAGTGTCTTATTGCTGTCAAGAAATGGAATTTCTACAGTACATTAAGAAAAGGGAAACACTTAGCACAGTGGATTTAAAATAAGCATGGCTATGACATCACTGACAGCTAATCAAAACTCTAATTGCAACCAGAGTTCTGAGGCTATTGTATAAAAGATCTTAACAGACATAGGCACAAATACAGGGACGAATAATGTTAATGCCCTATGCCATGAGAGGAACTTCGGTAGCACAGGACACTGAAACAAGAACGGGGTGGGCTGGCAGGCCAATCTCCTTAGCATTAAGCTGATAATTTTGCAGTTAACTCACCTTGAGCAATTAAACCAAGAAAAAGGAGTGCAAACACTCCTTGAATATTCTTTCTGCTTCAGTTGCAATCTTCATGTTCATAGAGTTAAATACTTCTTTAAATTATTAAGAGATGAGACATAATAAATAGAATATATATATCTCGAATTCAGATGCCATAGAAGAGATGAAAGGTTATAATGAAGTGAGAAGAATTTGAGGGTCACATGTTGCTCATGATCCATGCAAGGAATTTCTAGTGATATTAAGTTAAAGTTGTCCAAAAGGATTGAAGTCAGTATGTGGTCATAAGGACGCAGTTCAGATTTTACATCTGAATCTGCCTAACACCACAAAGTGGAACATACATTTCAAGGTCCAGTTAACAGCCTCAATAAATTTAGCCATGCCAAAGCACATACTGAGAAGGTATGTTAAGAAGGTGCCATGGGGAGGCATATAACATCATAAATGAAAGCAAGAACAGGCTGGTCTCAGGAGTCAGAGGATTTGGGTCTAATGATTTTCTGGGTCACCATGGATAAATACTTAATTTTTGTGGGCTTTAGTTTCCCTCAGGCTGGCTCCCCTGGATTCTGGTTACTGGCATTTCTTCCTCAGACCCAAAATGAAGTTACTCTGTGTCATTTCCTAAAAGTTCACTGACAATGCCATAAAGAGGGAAAATATAACTGGGAAATGCTGCCTTTGACAAATCATGGGATAATATGTGTATATTTGGAGGTGAAAGTCAGATAAGAACTTTACCTTCAGTTTATAGCCTTATAAATAAGCAATTACTAATGCACCCTTACTAATAGCATCAGAGCAAGAAATTCTGCATGTTCTTGTGGGAGAAAACAAGTAGGAATTTGTCCCATCAAAGAATCCCCTCAAATTCTGGAGCAAAGGCCCCACAGGAATATGTAGCTCCCTTCTCAATATATTAACATTTTTACCTACATTATATTCATCAGCTATGGTTATACTCATTTATAGGTAATAAGTGTACACTACCTGTCATAAAATATTTCTCATAGTTTTGTGTATTTATGTATGTATAATCATCTTTATTTACATTAGCTTGGGTTCCATTGGAACAATAAAGATGTTAAATGAGTAACCAAATGACTAAAATTGGAGCTAAGTACGATTTTAATTCCTTAAAAATGTTGTGCTTTTACATCTATACTCTTACGAAATAGAACAATTGTTTGATTATGCCAAAATTTTCTATCTCAGTGTTTCAAAATCTAGCTTTGTTTAGACAACCCATGAAAGATTGTTATGAGTCCTGTTAGTTAAATGAATTAGGGGTCAAAGCCCCTAATGAATGTGGGGCTTAAAACCTAGATGACAGGTTGACAGGTGCAGCAAACCACCATGGCACATGTATACCCATGTAACAAACCTGCATGTCATATACACCTCTCCCAGAACCTAAAGTAAAATAAAACAATTAATAAAGAGTCCTGTTGGTTTTAATGGCATCTGAAGTATAATGCACATGTTAGTCTAATTTGAAATAAGCCACATTTCCAAATTTAGTTTTAAATAATGATCCTGTAATGGGTATTTAATAAATGAGATTCCTTATTATTATAACCTTCTACACGTAATGATAGACAAAGACAAAAACTGTAATTAAGACAATTAGATTCTAATATTTATTCAACTAATGACTTAGGATGTAAAATACTGTCATAATCTCTAAATTAGTCACTGAATAAGTTGAATAAGAATATTCCACTAACACTACCATTAAGAGAGTGTTATATCTCATGAAAAATGAGGTATTATACAGAGATACAAGCACTAGAGTCTAACAATCAGCTAATAACGCATCAGTCAGAGCCACTAAGAAGTTATGTATATTCTTTTGTTGTATACCAATGCAATAAGTATGTACAAAGCTGCTTTCAAAGGAGGCATGTCTAATACTTCTAGTAACAGTGTAACATAGTTTCACCTTTGAAATGATCTGCCTAGGAACATACCATGGGCTGCCACAATGTGACCAGTTCCTAATTATTTGAACTAATGAATATCCTGGATAAGTTAAGTCAACAAATAAACACAGCTCTCTTATTTTAGACATTGTTTACAACATACTTGTCAGAAGCGTTGCTGGGGTGTTGATGATATTTGGTTATAAGATCCAAAATAGATATATTCTACTTCAACAATCATCCCTCTGAAGAGGTACTTGGTGGGCCACCACAAACACAGACACACACACACACACACATGCACGCACACACACACAACAGGCACAAGGGAAGCAAAGCACAAAGTGTTGGAAGGCGGGGAATGGAGGTTGTTTGTTTTTTACTGGCTTAGCCCTGGCCAATCACCTCCAGTACCAAGTGAAGGTAAAACAAGTTTGACTCTTTATTCAACATAATCTAAACAAATAAATGGAGCCTTTTCTTTATCCCCAAGCCCTTAGTGACATTAGGCTGTTATCATCTTCTGGCCAGTCACATGGTACAGAAATCAAAGCAATGACTAACAAATGCAGGTATGCTTTCGGAGAGAACAAGACAGCATTTGGCGTTCTTGCTGCACCAGCAGCAAGATGCAGGGTCACAAAAAAGAGTTCATAAACGCATGGTCATGAACAAAGTGACCCTGACCACCAATCAGTCATCCCAGACTATGAACAATCAGCTTAGCAGCCCTTCCTTGATTGGGGATGAACGTAGAAGAGGCTGAGCAGAGAGGGATTGAAAAGGTAGAAGGATTCTCTCTGCTTCAGTTTTCTCTTTGACCAACAATCTATCAGTTCTATATGTTTAATGAGATATGCTGGGACATGGAAAAGAATTGTCAGATTTTTTTTAATGACATATTAGGTGGGGTCAAAAGAAAGTCTGCTTGCTAACAGTGTCTCACAAGGAGTAACTTTTAGGAAGGTGGAAGTAAATGCCCCTCCAGGTAAGTCCCAGATCTCTACTGCCCCCACCTTTTGTGGGGGGCGCAATAGAGATCTGGGACTTACCTGGAGGGGCATTTCATGGCAGTCTGTGGACTATAAAATGCTACATGGATAAGCTTGCTGATGGCTCATAATTTACTGAAATCCCTTTCCCCCACCAACCCACATATACCATGTAGCATAGGGATAATGAGAATATGAGTCCACCCCACATGAAGGAGCAGGTGGACCATCTGTTCCACAAACAGAACCTGTTTACTATGTAATCATTAATGATGTAACTTACATCTTCCTCCTCTGAATGAGCGAAATAACTTTTTCCTAAAGAAAGAAAATAAGAAAGGCTAAAAAGATGGGAATCAAATACCAAAGAAGAAAGGAAAAGCAAGAGCCTAAAAGAAACCACAAAGAAATGAGTCAGACCTCAGTAGTTAGGGTGATTGGTACTGTGATAAATCGAATAGATTCCCCTGAAGAATTCATGTCCACCCAGAACTTGTGAATGTGATAATATTTGGAAATAGGGTCTTTGCAGAGGTAATCAAGTTATGACGAGGTCATACAGGATTAGAGTGAGCCCTATATTCAGTATGACTGGTATCCTTATAAGAATAAGGAAATTTGAACACAGACACAGAGGTAAGATGGAAATGTGAAGATGGAGGCAGAAATTGAATTATGCTGACATAAACCAAGGAAAGCCAAAGACTTTTGGCAACTACCACTACCTAGGGGGATGCAGAAATGGATCTCCCCCTGGGGTTTTCAGGGAGAGCATGGCCTTGCTGATACCTTGATTTTGGACTGCTAGCCTTAAAAACTGTGAAAGAATAAATTTCTGTTGTTTGAAACTACCCAGCTTGTGGTAATTCATTATGGCCCTAGGACACTAACATAGACACTAATGGTGCATTACTAGAACTTGTAGGTTTATTACATTGCTTTTTCTTTACATGGCAATTTATTCCATTCACACATGCACACACACACACACACACATTAGCCCTTTCCATAGGAAAATAATACTATTTATCCACTCCCAGAAAAACATGCACTTGGAGTCTTTTTCCTGTTAGTGGGAATTTATTGGTACCATATTCTCCCTCCACTTTCTCTTCATTTCTCTTGTAATCATCATCATGCATTTGCAACACAGACTATAAGGATATGAATACAATTTTTAATTATGGAGCAGAATGTTTCTCTATGCTATCGGGCTTACATGAAGACAAGATCTACAATCCAGTCTCATTAGGACTATTATCTCCTGAATGACCGAATTAACTGATCCAAGCCACAGTGAGGTCATGAAAATGATTACAAAGATTACATAGACAAATTGCATTATTTATCTTCAGTATTACTTTTCTTTCACTATAATATATTTTGTATTCAAGAACTTGGATGAAATAGCCTTGCTTCTCTAAGTTGCAGTAATGCCTTTTTATGTGCTTAAAGAATTTTTTCCTCTACCTCATGGTACTGATTAAGAATTCCTTCTCTAAATTAGCTTAATTTGCATCAAGGGATACATAAAAATGAATGGCACTAACCATTATCTTATAAATGTATTCAGAAATAATGATGATCAGAACTATCCTGCTGTGAGTTTTATCAATCATAGGAATATTGGCAAGGGTAGATTTATCATATAATGGGCCTAAGGGAACCCAAATTTTGCTGCACTTAGATGTTGCCAAGTATCCTGACTTGAGCTGAGGTTTTGGTCAAAAGCCCAGCTCTCAGCATTTTTATCTCAGTCCCTATGTCTGGGTCCTAAATACAAATGATCATCATGATAACAGTAATGAGAATGACAGCTAATATTCATTGAACACTTGCTATGTCTTAGGAACTGTGCTAAGAATTTTACCTATATTAACTCACTTAACCATCACAAAACTTCTATGATGTAAGTGCTATACTTAGGAAATAGATTTAGAGATGAAAGATAATTGTACCAGATGGGATCCATCCCAGCAGAGAACAGAGGGAAACTTCAAAATAGGTAAACAAAGATAATTAAATGAAGGGCTATTTACAAAATTGTGGGAATGGTTAAGGGAAACGAGCAAGCAATGGTGAAGGGATAGCACCATTAGAAAGTCCTTACTGGCCCAACCTGGAACATTGCAAGACAAGTCAACAGCAGCTGAAGCCTTTGAGACAAGGGCACCGTGATTGATAAACTGTGGCCTGGAAGGCAGGCATCTGGGAGAATAACTATCCTCCCCTCCCTCTCTTCTTCCTCTCTTGGATCTCCTGAAGCATCTCCCATTAGTTGAACCCAACTGTAAACCAGAGGTAAAGAGAACTTGGCAATGTAGTCCCTAGAGGCCAGCCTCCAGGCTGCAGAGCAGGGTGGAGAAGAATGGAGAATAGATTTGGAGAGACAGACGAAGCCTAGTACAGTAATTTACCCAGGACATACAAAAGCATTTTGGTGGGTGAAAGCAAATGCAAATCTGGGCAGGGCTTACATTTGTAACCACTACACTTTTATTAGGAGGAAGAAAATTCTGATAAAGTACCCAAGGGGTATTGCAAAGAATGATGTTTCTCTCTCCTACCCTTGTAGAAACCCACCACAGCCTTCCTGCTCCAGCTGAACTAATCTTTGCAGAGAGCTCCTCTGATGCAGACAAAGAGGGTTTCTGCAGAAATGAGGGAGTACACAGCCATACCCCCATTAGAATGTAAGCTCCCTTATTATGGAGATTTTAATAAGCTTGTTCACTGCTACCTCCCTTAGAATTCAGCTGCTGAGATAAAAAGAACTGTCTTTTAGACCAAAAGACAATGAGCTATCCATCTTCAAAATGAAACCACCGAGAAACAGAATTTAACAAATGAAATATTCTGACTCCCTGCTTCTCTGTCTTGTTTCCAGTCCCTCATTTCTTTCATCTTTATAGTTCTGAAATGGTTCTAGTCTTTAATTAACTGTTGAATTTTTTTACATGGAAAATCGATTGAGTGTGATGTGTTATGTTTTGTGCTAAGAGCTTTATGTACATTATCTTACTTGGTCCTTATGACAGATCTTTCTGAGATAAACACTATTAGTAACTCAATCTTATTGTTCAGTACACTAAGATTCAGACCCAGGTGTATCTGACTCCAAATGTTAAATAAACTACTTATCGCATACTGCCATCTGATTCTGATTCTTAATATCACTGTTAAAAAGCAACAACTGAGCCAGTCATGAAGGTTCACACCTGCAATCCCAGCACTTTGGGAGGCCAAGGCTGGTGGATTGCTTGGACTCAGGAGTTCTAGACCAGCCTGGGCAACATGGAGAAACCTCACCTCTGCAAAAAGTGCAAAAATTAGCCGGGTGTGGTGGCACGTACCTGTAGTCCCAGCCATTCAGAGGACTGAGGTGGGAGGATCCTTTGAGCCCAGGAGGTGGAGACTGCCGTGAGCCATGACTGTGCCACTGCACTCCAGCCTGGGTGACAGAGCAAGACCTTGTCTCAAAAATAAAATAAATACATAAATAAGTTAATGAAGAGTTATGTTCATGGACTAGAACTTCAATATTATGAAATATATTGTTCTATAATATGTCTCTCATTGTTCTACAAAGTTATATTGAAATATATTTTTTAAATTCCTTCATAAATAGATATGCCATGATCATATATTGAAAGCTCAACATAGAAAGGTTCTAATTACCTCCAAATTCAGCCATAAAATGATAAAACTACATGAAAAATATTTTGGAAAATATAAATACAAAGAAAATATACAAAAAAAATAGAGGTGGCTAAGTTGTTTTGATGCCCTATAGGTGGATGATGAGTAACTGTGAGTCATTAACAGACAGTTAAAACCTAACCGTGAGAATCACGACAACACTTTGGTAGCTTAAAAAGATGCCCTTATCGCTGAAGTGGAAGAGTAGACACAGCTGAGCAACACCCTAGAGCTTCAATAGTTGAATCTCAGAGCTCCAGAGACACTTCAACTTTCACCCAAGGCAAGTCTGTTATGCTAAGAACCCTGGTTGGGACACACTAAACTACTGGATGGGACACCTGGATGGATTACTCTGCAAACAGTTCTGCAGTGTTTCCTGAGACTGTTGGAACTGTGTGTCATCTTATTTTGGGTAACAGTACGAGAGAACTTCTTCACCTACAAAAAGGATAGGTCTCTCTTGTTAGAAGTATGGAGTTGTTTCGTTACTGCATGGACATTCTCATGTGTATACAAGAGTGCATATGGAAGCTGAACAGTTTCCCTTGATGACTTTGCAGCCCTTCCAGTGACCACCTCACTGCAGTCTTCCTGTTGTCAACACTGGTGCACCCCAGAACTTGCACTGGCAATGGCGCCCTAAACACTTCTCCATGCTCACCCACCAGCCCCAGTTCACCTATACTCCAAAAGGTTGTTTTCTGCCACCCGACAAAAGCAGACCAACTTTGGCCCACAAAAAACAGCAAACATCTCAGCCATCCAGTTGCAACCATACCTACTCCACTGAGGTCTGAACCCTGGCCTTGGGAGGACACCTTCTTTCCAGGATGTTCCTTCCTTGGACATGTTTCCTCAGTCCTAGGAATCACTTTAGGGTCACTTTTATACTTTATAGTTATTCCTGTACCATAGTTTAATAATTCTTTACTTTTAAAACCCTTTGTTCATATTACATTGTAGTTTCTGGTTTGTAATTAGACCCAGATTGGTAAAAGGTAGTATATCAAGGGACCCAGAATGTAAGATTAAATAATCAAAAATTTACTGGCTTGAGGACACTTTCTTGGTGTATTTCCTGTTGTATTACCTGGCAAATTTCTTGTTTTATTACCTGGCAAAGACTCCAGGTAATACAACAAACTCACTGCTAGAGTAGCTCTTTGATGCTCGAAGAAAGTTACAGCAAATGCTGAGAAAAGTGGAAATTCCTGAGTTGCCTTGGCTTATAGTAGAGGCTGAGGGAAGAGTGTGTGCTGGAATGGATATGTTGTAAGACTAGATGATCATGTTCTACATAAAGCCTAGAGAGCATACCATTCACTAGGGCCATTAAAAATGCATGGGTGGGAGTAGTATGAGCATCACTGAGAAGTACATGGTACCTCTCCACAGAAGGCTAGGGCTGACTTTAGGGAAGGCAGTAATCATTAATATTCATGACGATGATGGGGCCTGAAAGTAATAGAGGCTAGGTGGGTGTATTTAACCACCAGAAGCCAGGAAGGTGCAATTACCATAATCCCTTGCAAGGCTGTTGAGGTAGCTAAGAGTCTTGCCCCACAGGGAATTGTGAAGATGGTTATTAGGACATGGCATCTTCAAGTTATACAACAGACCAGTAGCCAGAAAGTGTGCCATATAACCTCTACAACAAGAAAAAAGGGAAGAATGGAAGAACAAGAAGCTGAGGACAGTTGCCCTAATTAAAAGTTACAATCTCTTGCTCAGTTTCTGGAGTTGGGCCAATTTGTAGATCCAAAACCCCTTGACTTGAAGGGGTCCCTAGAAGAAGAACACTGCAACAAACATATACCATAATGATTTCCCCAGTCCTTCCCCAAAGAGACATATGTCCATATATTTTGGTGACTGGATACACTGGGAAAAGAGGAATACCCGGACATATCAAGACACAAGGTCTGAGTTGACACTGATTCCCAGAGACCCAAAGCATCATCATAGCCCCCTTTTAGAGAGGGAACTTTCAGATGCCTGATAATAAATGGAGTTCTGGTTAAAATCTAGCTTATGAGGTCTATGGACCAAGTGGTCATTTCCTCAGTTCCCTATTTTATAACTGGAATTGACATACTAGGCAGATGGACTTACCCTACATTGAGTCCTCAGCCTATGGAGGAAGAGCTATCATAGTGGAGAAAACTGAATGGAAATCTCTGAAACTGTTCTTGTCCCACAGACCAAGACAGTCAATCAAAAACAACTGCACAAACCAGAAGGGAAGGCAGAGATTAGTGTCTCCATTAAAAAGATGCCAGGGTAGTGCTCCTGATTACATTTCTGCTTAATTTGGCAGTCTTCTCCCTGCAGAAACCAGGTGCCTCTTTCCAGCCTTAAGCTTCTTTATCCAGAAACAGAGCAGAGAGTGATTCTGTTGTCATGATTATTACACATGGAAATTTCATCACTTGAACTCTGATTTATTACTCAAATTATGAATACTTGCAAATCACACCAAATTAGGACTCTTTCATTTTTTGTAGAGTTTTTTGGTTTTGTTTTGTTTTTCTTTTCTTTTCTTTTCTTTTTTTAAAGAGTTCGAGAAAGAGAACAACCTGGCTATGCCTTTGGACAGGGAAGATCACACTCTGGACACATTATATTCATCTTGACTGCACTCCATCAACAAGAAAATTCATGACATTCTCAAAAGTGGCACATTGCTCTTTGGTGCTTTGCTTCTCCAAGTTCCTCTATGTGGATTGTTTTTTTCCCTATATTTTGCCAGATACACTACAGCTCCTATTTTCAGACCCAACACAAGAGCTACCTTGACCAGGACACTTCCCTGAAACTTCATCTACACACCACACTAGTTTAGTTGTCCTTTCTTGGTGCTCCAGCAATACCCTCTGCAATTTAAAAACTGCCAATAATATTGCACTTATTTTATAACCACATTTTAATATATCTGTCTCCCTCTTCAACTGAGAGCTCCTTGAGGGCAAAAACTGTGTTGCATTCATCTTTGAGCCTCAGTGGTTTAGGATAGTGCCTGACACATGCTTGGTAGTCCACAAATACTTGCTAAATAAAGGAATAAATGATAAAATAAATTTAAATGTTCTAGTGAGATGCTTGGATTGTACACCAGATCCTTAGAATGCAGCACTTTATGAGCAATTTCCTCCAGAACACATTAGACTGTGTCATGAATGTGTATGTAGGCAATTTTCCAACTCATTCTTTTGAACTGGAACAACATCCTACTCCAGACCACCCAGCAAGGACCAGTCTCTTTGCTTACCACTCCACACCCAGACTGAAACACTGGCCTTCAGTTGATTCCAGGTGGACTACTTGGCACACACTGTCTCCACAGATGTGTCCACAGAAGGTCACAAGAGTTATCAACAGCAGAATTATTGATTAACTTCTAGGACATAGTGTGTTCCCTGAGGGCCTGGGGTACTGCTGGAGCCCCACACCTGCTTCATCTGTTAAGAGTCCCTTTAGATGATGCCACTTTTTACTCCTAGCTTAAAGCATCATTTTACCAGGCTCCACAGAACTATGTCTGTCATGTGCCCAGTGAGAAAGTTCTGTCATGGCAGTTAGGTCAGTTGCATATCTTGTATCTATCTTAGGTTAGATCTTATATTAATTCTCAAGCCATACAAGCCTGATTTCACCATATAGAAGAACCTGCTGCAATCAAAGCTACAACCAAGATCTGCATGCACCACATACAGGAAAGAATTACAGCACAATTAACATAAATAATTAACTGTTTAAACATCTGTGCACAGCAGCTAATAATATGTTGGTTACTCTTTTATACCTTTTTCCCCTGCCATCATGATTTGTTTTTCCCAGGTTCAAAGTATAAAAATATGAGACATCAATAAATTCAGATATATGTTTCTACCAGAACAGAAAGGATCCAACTATACGTTAGGACCAAACAACTTCACATAGTTAGATCTTTTATCATTGTTCAGGGACATCAGGGAAGGAAGTGGGAATATTATCAGCTTTTGAAATACACTAACCTAGATTCTTATCTAGGCTCCACCACTTACCAAATGTACAACTTTGGACAAATTATTTCATCTCAGTTTTATTCATTCAGCTGTTTCCATCTTATCATGCTGCTCCTCATTATGAGATATGATCTTTGGTCTTGAATATATGGTTCTAAATGGGAAAAAAGACAGAAAAACAAGTAAAATACAATTTAAACACTTTCCAGTTACTCAGGAAAGTACTGGCTCAGGTTTCTAGGAAAACAGAACAGGCATTCAAGTTAAAAACAATATATACATGCCTCTCCCAGAGGCTCATATAGAATATATACTATGGAATAACAATATCATGAACACTTAGGATCAGAGCTACCCACTTAGTCATCGTTCTGACCCCAAATGAGTGTTTATATCACTTGGCTATGTAATGTGCTTTTTAATGGGCAAATAAAGTCCATCAAGCAAATTCCAAATGTCTGTGCCATAATACTCTGCCCTCTGGATGTCTCAGCATAATTGATCCCAAATTGAATCTGCCTACAAGTTAAGATTCAGTAGCTAGTAAATCTACTACTTACTAGCTACTTGACCTCAGCTTCTCATCTGTAGAATTGTTTATAATACATATCTCATGGGGTCAGTGTGAGGATCAAATGTGGTAGCATATTCATTTTAAAAAATGCCATCAATAATTGTCAGGCTCCTAATTGTGTCTTCAGCATTATGGATAGAGTGATAAATGAGAAAGAATAACCACTCACGAGGAGTCTTAAATCAACATTCAAAGCACAGTGCCTGCCACAATATTCTGCTCTACAAATAGTAGTTGGTAGGATTCGAAATCTGACAGCCAGAAGGATATTCAACTGTTTATACTCACAAGAAAGATACATACACTTGCCATATCCTGCTCCCATGTCTACAACAAGATTCTGTGCCTGTGGTCCCCATATCTATATTACTCAATTTTGTGATCATGGGCACACTGAAAGATTATTGCAAAACAATTTAGTTCCAGAAGATTCCAAGGATGATTTATACCAACTGCCCAAGGCTGGGCAATTTACAAAAGAAAGAGGTTTAATGGACATACAGTTCCACGTGACTGAGAAGGCCTCACAATCATGGCAGAAGGCAAGGAGGAGCAAGTCACATCTTACATGGATGGCAGCAGGCAAAGGACAGAGAGAGAACTTGTGCAGGGAAGCTCCCATTTTTAAAACCATCAGATCTCTTGAGACTTATTCACTACCATGAGAACAGCACAGACTTCCCCCCATAATTCAATTATCTCCCACTGGATCCCTACCACAACATATGGGAATTCAAGATGAGATTTGGGTGGGGACACAGCCAAACATATCACCAACCCACACTTAAAAAGCTCCCACTGATAAATACTTTTGCTGCTGCCTATGTATGTAACATTTATTTAAACTTAATAAAAGGAATAGTATTTCCAAAACTATCCCCTCAAGTGGTATGCTATCACTTATTACCTATGCATAGTTTTATGTATATCAACCTAAACTGCATGTTATATAATTTCTTCTAGCTGAGCTTCTGTTTTTCTCATTCTTCCATAGAGTAAGTTATCAGATCTAATTTTGAAATATGAAAGCTATTATTCAAAATGTACCAATATTTCCAGGTGCACTTTATGGAAGTGCAGAACTATTTCTCAGAAGCATAAAAGAGTCATTGAAAAATGCTTTAAAGTGCCAACAAGTTAAAAGTCTGTTGAGTTGAGCAGGGTCAAGCTCAGTGGAGTGGAACATTGAGATCCATTTGTCCCAGTCCCACATTCATGATGGGCCTCATATTCAGACTTTTGACAGCCTATGGTAAAAAGGGAATTATAATAATTATAATAAGTTTTACTTTGAGAGGTAAAAACATTATTTTATTGCTTGTAAACATTTAAAATATACTACAGTTGTTTTAACTCCATGTAATGTTTATTATCTAACACCCTGCAAGTGTCAAAAACAGCCCAGGCTCTCTCAAACTTAGAGAACACCTGGAGGAGACAAACGATGTTCAGACAGCCTTTATATTCTAATATATTTGATTTGTCAAAGCTTCAAGTTGGAACATCAGTGGTCAAACAATTTCTCTAGTGATCAGAATTTTGGACAACTTACACAAGTGAAGGTCATGAGAGTGATTTATAGCAAAACCCCAAATTAATGATTTGCTATTAGAAGTACAGCATATCATTTACACTAAGGACAGGAACGCTGTTAGGAAAGCCTATTTAGGGGCTCCCATCATGAGTAGAAGCAATTTGCTGATTTTATGTTTTTTGTTCTTCAACAAGCATTTATTGAATACCTAAAATGTTCTAAGTAGCACATCAGGTATAATGGCCAGTGGTAAAGAGACCAGTAGAATTGGTCTCTTTAGGAGATTTCACTGGCCATTACAATGGATGCTTAATCCTTAATGCTGAGCTAAACTTTGATCCTTAATGCTGCAGTTGCTCCTGTAGGCATAATTAGTAGTTAGGTCCCTACTCTACCTCATTCTAGACTTCCCTCATCCTTGGCTGGCATTGTGCTGACTTAGTGGAATTAGACAATCATTCCTGAGAAGTCAAAGCCTTCAATTATACTGCTATGGTTGATGGAATTGCCCACTACCCCTTATCACTGGCCACAGAAGCACACCAGTAGACAACCCAGTGAGTCCTTTGGCTATCAGACATAATTATTCCATGCCCCCAAATTTGTAGTCACAACCCAAGGTCCTAATGATAATCAAGATTCACTATGCCTGGCTTTGCTGGCCTAGTTATGCTTAATACAAAATGGCCAGGTAATAATTACAGCTTTCAGGTCAGTGGATCTTACTTTTTCTCCTAGAAGAAGTCACTACCATCTGTGACCCAGGAACTCTAACTCAGCAGACCCTAAAGAGGCAGGTCAGGGAAACAAATTCCATAAATGGACTACTGGGAATGGATAAATCCTACTTCCACCTTATATTAATTTCTATCATCATTCAATAAATACTTTCTACCACTCCAAGATGGTATTATTTGTTCAATTTATTTATTAAGGAAAATTCTTGTGATGGATAAAAGGAAGAGGAACAGGAATAAACAGTGAGAGAGTGCAATTCAGGTCTGATATCTATGAAAGGAAGTAGGGAAGGTGAAATGCTATCTTTGCTATGTAAATGAAATTGCTTTTATTTCTTCGTACTGCTGGAGATGAAAGGAAAGCATTCCCCAAATTAATAGCTGCATACCAAGTGTCTTGATGCTGTAGTAGCCGAAAATGAAACTACCAATACCCACCACCACTAACACACACACACACACACACACACACACACACACACACACACTACATTTCCAGTACTCCTCTTTCATTAACCATGATCCATCTGGCTTTTGCAGAGGTCTGGTAGGTAAATTTAATGGAGACATGATGGAGACCATTTTACATCTTCTAAGTGTTGGATAGCAGTGCTCATTTCAATACCCCTCAGGATGCTGTATGCTTTTGGTACACTTATCCTGGTCAAGAAAGTGGAGGTTAGCCCTAGGAGCTTATAATTGGCCCTTCATTGTGAGAAGTCTATCATCTTCAAAGTATATATTTGAAGTATAACGATGGGGTAGATCTGCGAACTGCTTGGACCCACAATGAGAAAACCTTGGACTAAAAGTCTGTATAGTATCTGAACGTCATAAATCTCCACTGTACCCAGAGAACCAGCATGGTTCAGATCTCCTATTATAAGTGTCAGCTCAGCTGCCATATCTTGCCGTCTTCAGAAAGTCTAGATGTTCCATTTTTCCCAGAGTAAAATTACCCTGGTCACGGGGTCTTTGAGGAAAAGACCTGTATATATTTATCACACGTATCTGAGTTGGCACTTCAGGTTGTTTTTCCAAGAGGAATAGTCTGTTTTTCACTAGACTCTGGTGCTGTGAACTATACCCGGTCTGGAAACCGGGTAAGGTAATGATTTTTACATGGCTGCAACTGATGTCAGCTGTCTGCTTTTTAGATATCAGTCATTTTTGTTATACAAATCAAGCAACACTCAAGTCAACTTCCCGTCTATCTTGGTCCTAAGAAATTTATAATCTATTAGCCATCACCATAGGTCTGTGGTCAAGGCTCACTGATTGCCACTGTTGTCTTACTGCCCATTAATAGTAATCATGTTCCTTTTACCTCTGATAACTAATGCTGCTACCAGCCTCAGTTGCTATATAATAACACCATCCCCATTGATACTGGGATCCAAGTTCTGTGACCTTCAGAGGACAACCACAGCCAAAGGTCTCAAAGATATTGGAGGTTCCCTTCACCAGTGCTTACTGCTTTAGAGAATGGATTTTTCCCTCTTGCCTCTCAGGGACATAGTCAGGGGTCTCAGGTGCTAATTCAGTTCTAAGATTTCCACCACACTGAGCCTTCTGACCTTCCTCAATACTCTGCCAAAAAAGGTTCTGGCATTACTACCTTACTTACTGTAGGCCACTGCATATCCAAGTTTCAAGGAGTTATCTCAACAAATTATTAAGACTAGCTATAGACATACTCGTTAGAGCACTGAATTGTGTGAAATCCCTATGAATTCTCTCTTACCCAACCGCATGCTGCACCTCACCCCAGTTAACCCCCTCAACATCCCATCCTGCATGTAATCCCATGTTCCTGTTGGTGTGTGTGTGTATTCATTAATATATATATTCATGTTCATATATATATATATATATATATATACACATCCTGTTTCTACAATTCTGTTGGTATGTAATTGTTTCTTCTGCATCAGTCTTGTACTTCCCTTCTTAGGCTGTGCTGGGACCTAACCCCGGTTATTGTCTGGAAGCAATGAAATATGGTGGGGACAGATCTTAGTAACAATGAACATCATCTTCTGAGGCATCGACTTACTCGAAGTAATCACATACTCTCCAAGGGTTACACATAGTCTCCTTGACCTCCTTGGGGTTAATGGCTCTCAGGCATATTCACCCAAGTGTTTGTACCCCAGTTCTCAGAACTCTTTTCCTTATCAGAACTCTCATTTAGACACAGAGGAACTATTGAGGCTGCACATTTAGGTTTTTTTACAGACTTGCCATCTTATAAACAGATCGAGGGACCGAATTTCCGTCCAGTCAGTCATGCAGTTGCAGGAGATGAAAGTTTTGTTAAAATTGCCATAAGGTCCTCTGACTGTCACAGCATGACATAGGTTATCAGTCATCCGTCTTAAGTCCATATTTTTTTTTTGCAAGGCTTCTGTTGATGTCAGAAGCAGCCATCAACACTGCAATCCTTATAATTATTGTTTTCTCAGATAATGTTCAAGTACAGGAGATATCATGTTCTAATGCTATGTCACTCACCTGTACCTCAGCCAAATTAACCATATGTAACAGCTTTAACAACATATTAAAGCATATTAATATAGTAAAGCACACCAGGGGTTAGTACCACGACACTTCTATACCAATTGCCTTACACTGTGTTTCCTACAGCTTTGTAACTCAAAATGTGATCCACAGACCAGCTGCATTGGCATCACTTGGGACCTTGTTAGAAACACAGACTCTCAGTCCCCAGCCCAAGAGTACTGAATCAGAATCTGTACTTCATTGAATTACTCCGGTAATTTTTATGAACATTAACATATGAGGAGGTTTACTCTAGAAAACAGATCCTGAAGCAAAGGTTATATGCTGCCACTTTTTTGGATAATAAAACCCCAGTGAAACAACAGAAAGGGAAAACTGCGGCAGAAAAAAAAAGGAAAGCAAATGCATTGTCAATTCACCATAACTCCTCAGGAAATCACAGGCTCAATAATTGGTCACGTGGTATTTCTTCAGGGAGACCACATATAATCATAGTAATTTGGAAGAGTCTGTTGTTGGGAGGAAATGGGGGGAAGTGAGCAATTTATGTGCCGACTCATCTCTGGTTCCTATCTATTGGTCAAAGACTTCCACAAGAGGCTTTAGCTTTCCAGCACTTCTGGGTGTACTACCTAGCCCCTTTACACGGCCACTCCAGAAGCCAGAGTTTCTTCAGGTCCTATGAGACCATACCTTGTTGCTGGATCGTACCCAGACATCCAGGGAAAGTCTCTGTTATAAAACATGTTAACCAAAGTAAATCTAGAAGAAGAGCATCTTAGAATAAACAGTATAGTGAGGTGAAAACTTTACAAAATCTATTAATAGCTGCAGAGAAGACAAGGTAAGTGAAAATATATTGCTTATTATTTATAGAAAGTGTTAAATGTTTCAGTTGAAACTTCAAGTTAGTCATATATCTTCTAGAGTAATTTATATCAGTCTCTTTTCTGCAATGTTACATGATCTAATCTTGAAATATGAAAGCTATTAGTCTACAGTAAAATAAGAGAAAAAAATGGTGCATTTGTAAGGCAAAACAGAAGGATTTTTTAAAGAAACATTCAGGGAAAAAGGGAAGAACTCTTCACAAGTAAAATATGATAGGAGAAATGAAAACTATATGGAAGGAATGGAAGTAAATTTGAAGAAATTTACAAGAATGTAGAGCATAAGGACTAGGTAAAATATGAAAGAAAAGTATATTTAAAAAAATACATACATAAAAGGTCAGTTCAGGAGGTCCAACAAAATAAGTTTTAGAAAAAAAAAAGATACAATGCTAACAGGAAAATGTACAAGGTAATTTCAGAAAATTTTTTGTAGCCGAAAGACTTGAGATTCTAGATTGAAAGTGGCCCATCTAATGTTCAGCATAATAAAATTTAAAAAGATCTACACCAAGATATGTCACCATGAAATTTCAAAACAGTGGGAAGAAAGAAATTATAGGACTTCCAGTAGGAAATAACAAGTTACATCCAAAGAATTAAGAATCAGAAAATCAGATTTATCTACAGCAACATGGAAGATAGAGGAAAATTGATACAAATAATGGATTTAATGACTTTAAAAATTGATATAATACCTTTGGAGGAAAATTGATTTTCACCTGAAATTCAATATCAGCAAAACTTTTAGTCAAATGCTGGAGTAAAACGAATACATTTTAAAACATTCAAGCCCTGAATATTTTTACTCAGTGTGTGTACTTTATCAAGAAGCTATGGAAAGAGGTATTCCACCAAATCAAATAGTACACCAAGAAATAGAAAACACTGAGTCCAGATAACAGAAATCCAAGAAAAGAGAGAGAAAAAGAAACTCCCCAGGACTCCCTTAGATCCCAGAACCAGAACTGTGCTCAGAGAGTAACTGGGACAGATTAGAACAGGTCAAAACACTCTGGGATGAAAACCTAGTAGAAAGTGTAATGTGTCTGAATATATTGAAGAGAGGATTTGACATTCAGGTATCAAACAAGCTCACCTGCAATACCATTTACATAGTCATAATAATGTAAACACTAATATAGATCTAAGTAAAACTGTGATATAACTATAGTCTGAGGAGGGGAGATGAGAAGTCTGCAAGTGGATGATGAGGGAGAGAAAGAAGAGGTGTGAGGGAGAACTAATTTCCCCCCAACCCACTGTTGAAAGTTAGTAGATAATGCCTTAAAATGAAAAATCAAGAATCTTAAAAACATGGTTTATATGTAAAAAAACTATTCTGTTAACACAACTTCATGTTTTAATTATGTTGCTAAGAAGTGTTTGGTACCATCTGGACCCATTCCTCTTCATTAATCATATTTTTAAGTATGCACACAAACACCCCTCTGCCCCAACGTGTGTGTGCACACACACACGTGCATGCACACACATTTTATTTTTAAAAAGTTTTACTGAGATATAGTTCACATATCATACAATTTACTCATCCAAAGTGAATTTAATGTTTTTAACATATTCACAGATACATGTATCATTAGTCAATTTTAGAACATTTTAACAACCCCAAAAAGAAACCCTGTATGTCTTAGCTATCATCTCTCCCCACCCTCCCTCAACCTCTCCCAATCCTAGGTAACTACTAATCTGCTTTCTGTTTCTATAGATATGCCTGTTCTGGACATTGCATGAGAATAGAAGCATGTAATATGTGGTATTTTGTGACTGGCTCCTTTCTCTTAGCATAATGGTTTTCAAGTCTCATCAATGTTGTAGCATGTATCAGTACTTTATTCCTTTTTATGTGCCAAATAATATTCCATTGTGTGGATATACCACATTTATCCATCCATTCACCAGCTGGTATTTGGGTTGTTTCTACCCTTTGCCTATTATGAATAATGCTGCTGTAAATTTTCGATTTGTTTCTTGGTGAACATATGTTTTCATCTCTCTTGGGTATATATTTAGAAGTGGACTTGTGGACTCATATGACAACTCTATGTTTAATCATTTAAGGAACTGCCAGACTGTTTTCTAACACGGTTGCACCCTCTTTTATACTCCCACTAGCATTGCATGAGAGTTCCAATTTCACCGCATCCTCACTAGTACTTGTTATTATCTGACTTTTTGATCATAGCCATCCTAGTGGTGTGAAGTGTAATATCATTGCAGTTTTGATTTACATTTCCCTAGTGGCTAATGATGTCAAACATCTTTTCATGTGATTATGGGCTATTTGTACATCCTCTTTGGAGAAATGTCTATTCAGATCTTTTGCCCAGTTTTAAATTGGGTTGTCTTTTTATTATTCAGTTGTAAGAGTTTTTTTATGTATTTTAGATGCAAGACCTTTATCGGAAATATTATTTGAAAAATATCTGTAGAATTTTGTTTTTACTTCCATAGGTTTTTTGGGGAACACGTGGTATTTGGCTACATGAGTAAGTTCTTTAGTGGTGGTTTGTGAGATTTTGGTGCGCCCATCACCCAAGCAGTGTACACTGAACCGTATTTGTAGTCTTTTATCCCTCACCCCCTTCCCACCCTTTCCCCATGAGTCCCCAAGTCTATTATATCATTCTTATGTCTTTGTATCCTCATAGTTTAGTTCCCACTTATGAGTGAGAACATATGCTTGGTTTTCCATTCCTGAGTTACTTCACTTAGAATAATAGTCTCCAATCCCATCCAGGTTGCTGTGAACACCATTAATTCATTCCTTTTTATGGCTGAGTAGTATTCCATCGTATATACATGTACCACAGTTTCTTTATCCACTTGTTGATTGATGGGCATTTGGGTTCATTCCACATTTTTGCAGTTGTGACAAGGGACTAATACCCAGAATCTACAATGAACTCAAACAAATTAGCAAGCATTTCACAAAGTGGGCTGAGGACATAAATAGACATCTTCAAAAGAAGATACACAAATGGCGAACAAACATATGAAAAATACTCAACATTACTAATGATAAGGGAAATGCAAATCAAAACCACAATGTGATACCACCTTACTCCTGCATGAATGGCCATAATCAAAAAATAAAAAAATAATAGATGTTGGCATGGATGTGAACAGGGAACACCTCTACACTGCTGGGGGGAATGTAAACTAGTATGCCCACTATGGAAAATGGTGTGGAGATTCCTTAAAGATCTGAAAGCAGAATTGTCATTTGATCCAGCAATCCCACTATTGGGTACCTACCCAGAGGAAAAGAAGTCATTATATGAAAAAGATACTTGCACATGCATATTTATAGCAGCACAATTCTCAACTGCAAAAATGTGGAAAAATATGTGTTTGGCATATTTTGGTAACTCTCTACATGATCACAATCTCCATTTAGACATATTTTCTGTATTCAAGTTAACTTCAGCATGTTTTGTAATTAAACTCTTATAATTAAAATTAGATGTGTTGGATACATATTAGCTGTGTTGCTTAGGATGCTACTTCACTTTACTAAGGCTTAATTACCTCACCTGTAAAATGAGTCTAGGGATAATATCTACTACTAGTGATTAAACTGGGATAATAGAGTAATGATTTGGCTGCAATTTCAGACAAAAATAGTAATAGCTATTATGTTTATCATTGTTGTTATTTTTACAATGCGTACTGTGTTCCAAGTACTCTGTTTGTTTATATTATCTAATTTAAACCCTCAGAAAATTATATGAAACCAATATTATCATAGATAATATTTTCCTTCTCTCAAAATTCAGGAACACTTTAAAATATTATTGTTCCATAACCATAAAAAAAAGCATTCAGGCCGGCTGCGGTGGCTCACGTCTTTAATCCCAGCACTTTGGGAGGCCGAAGCGGGTGGATCACAAGGTCAGGAGATCGAGACCATCCTGGCTAACACAGTGAAACCGCTTCTCTACTGAAAAAACAAAACAAAAAAAAATTAGCCAGGCGTAGTGGCAGGTTCCTGTAGTCCCAGCTACTCAGGAGGCTGAGGCAGGAGAATGGCCTGAACCTGGGAGGCAGAGCTTGCAGTGAGCCGAGATCGCGCCACTGCACTCCAGCCTGGGCAACAGAGCAATACTCCGTCTCAAAAAAAAAACCAAACAAACAAACAAAAAAACGCATTCAATAACCACTGCCTGGCTAAAGATAATTACTGGATTAGAATATTTGTTAAAATTATTTAAATTCAATTTTTCAAAATCCTGGTTTATTTACCTATCCTTGTGGAGTTTATTTAAACCTAGTATGACTTAAATATACACTGTTTTGTTTTTAAATATATACTGTTTTGTTTAATGAAAAATATTGACAGTGTTTATTTTGGCATCCAGTTAAATTCTTTAGCAAACATTCACTTTTTTATTAAATAAATTTTCATAGTCTTTCGTCAAACATGTTTTAGTGATTTACAGTCACTCATCACATTAATAAACTAAATGATAAGCAATTAATTAAAATGCTTATTTAAAATACCAGAGGATAATATTTCAGGAGACAGAATTTTTTAAACAGCACATGTTAAAAAAGAAAGAAGGAAAACGTTTTGTGGCATGTACTATAAAATTCCATTGTCCCTGAAAACAGTCATCATGCCTTTTGTATTTGCTGAATTTTTAATTTACAGATGGCATTAGAGTGCTAATTATAAAGACGCCTTTTGGAGGGCTGCAGAAAGTCTCTATAGGCAGTTATTAAAACCCAATACATTAATCTGTGTAAAGGCTATTTCATCTTTGGATAAATAATGTATATGCTCAGATTCCACAATTATTTGAGAACCAAACACTGAAGTGAATGCTATCATATCCCTGGAATATTATTTCTTTTACTCCTAACAGCAATGAGTAGAGGCAAGTTTTATTATTACCCCTATTTATACAGAACAGAAAACAGAAGTTAAAAGAAGTTGTATGTCTTGGCAAAAGTTCTTCAGCTCCGAATATTTAAGAAAAATCTATTCTGTTGCTTGCATCACGAGTAGGTGATGAAGTCTTAATTAGTGGGTAGAGTGGGCTTTTCTTTCCTCCTTCTTCTTCTTTTTTCTTTTTTCCTTTTTTTTTTTTTGGTCCAACAACTCTTCTATCTTTGGTGCTCTATAGCAGTGATTCTTCAAGTATAGTCCTAGATCAGCAACAGCAGGATTACCTGGTAACTTGTTAACAATGCAAATTTCCCAGGCTTACTGAATCAGAATAGGAGGATGGAGGGTGGGTGTGGTCGAGCATTCTGTGTTAAACAAGCCCTCCAGATGATTCTAAAGTGTAAGAATCACCACTCTATAGAAATTGCTCTCTCCATAGATCAGTGGAACAGAACAGAGTCCTCAGAAATGATGCCACATATCTACAACTATCTGATCTTTAACAAACCTGACAAAAACAAGAAATGGGGAAAGGATTCCCTATTTAATAAATGGTGCTGGGAAAACTGGCTAGCCATATGTAGAAAGCTGAAACTGGATCCCTTCCTTACACCTTATACAAAAATTAATTCAAGATGGATTAAAGACTTACATGTTAGACCTAAAACCATAAAATCCTACAAGAAAGCCTAGGCAATACCATTCAGGACATAGGCATGGGCAAGGACTTCATGTCTAAAACACCAAAAGCAATGGCAACAAAAGCTAAAATTGACAAATGGGGTCTCATTAAACTAAAGAGCTTCTGCACAGCAAAAGAAACTACCATCAGAGTGAACAGGCAACCTACAGAATGGGAGAAAATTTTTGCAACCTACTCATCTGACAAAGGGCTAATATCCAGAATCTACAATGAACTCAAACAAATTTACAAGAAAAAAACAAACAACCCCATCAAAAAGTGGGTGAAGGACATGAACAGACATTCTCAAAAGAAGACATTTATGCAGACAAAAAACACATGAAAAAGTGCTGATCATCACTGGCCATCAGAGAAATGCAAATCAAAACCACAGTGAGATACCATCTCACACCAGTTAGAATGGCCATCATTAAAAAGTCAGGAAACAACAGGTGCTGGAGAGGATGTGGAGAAATAGGAACACTTTTACACTGTTGGTGGGACTGTAAACTAGTTCAACCATTGTGGAAGTCAGTGTGGTGATTCCTCAGTCATCTAGAACTAGAAATACCATTTGACCCAGCCATCCCATTACTGGGTATATACCCAAAGGACTATAAATCATGCTGCTATAAAGACACATGCACACGTATGTTTATTGCGGCACTATTCACAATAGCAAAGACTTGGAACCAACCCAAATGTTCAACAACGATAGACTGGATTAAGAAAATGTGGCACATATACACCATGGAATACTATGCAGCCATAAAAAATGATGAGTTCATGTCCTTTGTAGGGACATGGATGAAACTGGAAACCATCATTCTCCGTAAACTGTCGCAAGGACAAAAAACCAAACACCGCATGTTCTCACTCATAGGTGGGAACTGAACAATGAGAACTCATGGACACAGGAAGGGGAACATCACACTCCGGGGACTGTTGTGGGGTGGGGGTGGGGGGGGAGGGACAGCATTAGGAGATATACCTAATGCTAAATGACGAGTTAATGGGTGCAGCAAACCAACATGGCACATGGATACATATGTAACAAACCTGCACATTGTGCACATGTACCCTAAAACCTAAAGTATAATAATAAAAAAAAGAAAGAAAAAAAGAAAAAGAAATTGCTCTCTCAATGATCACTGTCAAACTCTTAATTCCAAAGTCATTGACCTTAGTTTCTATGAAATTTGCCTCTTTGGTGGCATTTAATATAACTCACCAACATCTCATTCTTGGAACTCTGTTTTCTTGAACACATTTTTGTCTGGTCACCCCTTCTGAAACATCCTCTCACTAGTTTTCCTCTTTATTCCTAAAGGAGGAGATTCCCTAAGGTTCCTAAATTCTTTTTACCTCTGCTCATGATTGTTCATTTCACCAGCTCTCACAGCATTATACATATATCACTGACTTCCAAGTCCCATCTCCTCCTGAGAACTTTCAATTCGTAAATTGTTTTGTCATTAACACCATTTGTTAGGGACACTACAGGAAAAAAGGAAAACATGCCCTCAGGAGCAGATTATAGAAATTTACAAAACATTTGTATGACCATTAAACCTTCATGTTTTATGGGCATTATCTCAGCATTCCCCAAGTTGCTAAAATCACCTTTCTCCTTAAACTTTATTTGCTTTTTGAGTCCAGTATCAGTTAAAAGTACCATCATCTACATTGAAACTATCTGACTCCTCACTTTCCTTTATCGCCCATACCTGGCCAATATCCAAGTCTCTTTGTTTCTGTAAAAACATGTCTCACATGCATCTCCTTTCCTCACGGCCGATGCCTTGTGTCATGTTCTCATCTATGCTGTAGTAGATTGTAGTATATAATAGACTGCAGTATATTACTACCTGCTTTTCCATTCTTTTCTCCATCTATCTTTCACAGTGTTGTCTGACTTATTTCCTGATATTTAAGATTTAATATTTAAAGTCACAACATTACTCTGCTTAAAAACACTCAAATAAACAAATGAAACACTTTAATACTCCACAGTGCCCACAAAGACAAAATTCATAAATGAAACACTTAAAATTCTAAATGTAGCTTTACATTCACCTTTCCCACACATACGCTGGGCTGTGGTGGAAGGCATCAAGGCTCCATCTATCCTGTTGCTGTGCTTTACATGGCCTCCATTTCCAAGACAGCTAAACATAGGAAGCAATTATGTCCACTTTCCAGTTATTTTCCCTTCAGGAGGCTTCCCACAAGTTGTCACACTGAGGTAGCTTAGAGAGGGTGATCACAGCCTCCCTTAAAGGGGCACAAACTTGCCGTAATGATGGAGAGAGCAAACTGCTCAACAGTGCATAAACTGCACCCTGAGTTTGTGGCTAGAACATCCGCAACAAGGGAGTAAAAGAGCAGAAGGGAAATCCTCATATTCACGCAAGTACAGAAGTCCCTGATTAGTCTCCTTGGGCTGACCTATGCTCACTATAATAATAAAAAACACACCCCTGGGTGGAGAATTAAAATGTTAATGAGACATGTCATCTATGTACTAGTATGTACAGCAATATCACATGCACATCCAGGAGACCACCCACAATATGCTTAACAACAATGCCCATTTCCATCCCTTTATGAATAATCATGCAAGATTCCCATAAAGGAAGTTTCCTCAGTGCCAGATGGTATTGTCTCATTCTAGAACAGTCTGCTCTGACCAAACTATCAGAATGTATTTTCACTTTGCAATAAACTTCTTTACCTACCTTCACTTTGGACTTGCTCTCAAATTTTGTGTGGTGAAGAACCTGAACCAGGCCACTGAAAAAAGCACGTCTGCTAATATCCTATCGTCCAGAATTTAGTGCATGACTGCAGCAACTGCAAGGAATCTGAGAAATGTAATTTCTATTCCAGGAGTTATGAGTTCAGCTAAAGATTACAGGTTCCGATACTAAGGAAGAAGGAGGAATAAAAGGTGCAAGACCATCAGCATCCTCTTACCCAGTGTTTCAAGCTTCTATTCTCAGAGAAATTCCCTAATACACAGTCTCAGTCTCACTCTCCAACAATACATAAAGGAAGCATTTCTGTATTTGAAAGATAAGTGCCCCTCCCACATCAGCATTTTACTGTCAGAGTAGAAAATACCTTAGAGATCATCTCCAGAGATAGTCTACAAACGGTTTGTTACTAGTGCATAAAGAGGTAAGATCAAAAGTTGAGAATAAACACTTAAAAATTCACAGAAATTTTACATTTCTGTAACATCTAAGCTCATGATCAGTATACTTACCTCGTTGAATAGAGTACATACCAGTTTGAGTGTAATCTAATTCTCTCGGTAAATCATATGTGGCACAAGCTGTGTGTAAGTCATGTATACTAGGACCATGTATCAGTCCAAAAAGAATTGGAAATTTTTTAAATTAGTCCTTGACAGAGAGTTTGAGAAGCATGGATCTAAGCCAACTTAAGGGAAGATCTGGGGCCAGAACGTGGGGTTTCTGACTTCTGGACCAGCATTAGCTGTCAGGTTCTTAACTCTTCAGATTCTGGCATTGGTGCCACCAATCCACATCTCTGACCACCTGAGGGTTCCATAGCCATTCCTCATCAGAGCTCTAAACCTACTGTGGGTACTTCTGAAATTTGATTGGCTTCTTTATATCCAGACTTCAGTGCTCCTGGGATGGGTCTTGCACACCTGAGTTCTATGGGATACATTCCCCAGCATTTGCCTCCACTCCTATCTCTTACCTTCAACACCATTCTAGATCCTTCCCCAAATTGCATAAACTGTAGAAAATTACGACTCCCCTACCCAGCTTTACAAATTTCCACTGCCTAAATGACACCCCTGCAATATTCCCCCTTCCGTAACACACACACACACACACACACACACACACACGTGAAAAAAGCAGTTTGGACACAATCCACTCTCATTTGAATCAACAGTCACCCTTTACTGGTCTGACCAAGTTGTTAAGTAACTAATTCACTGAATTGTTATTGATTTTTTTCAAAATGTTAGTTTTAGTGATTGTTCACATCAGTAGTTTTCACAGATGATTTCATAGGTCTGTTCAGTTCAATGTCAATTTCCCATGTGATTCACATTTCAGATGCTGAAGCATTTTTCCAGGACTTAACATTTAAAACATGAGCAGACAAGCTTTCCTTTAAGTACAGTTTACAGCCTTCTCTTTTCCCAGTGGCATATGCCCCATCCTTGCCTCTATTTCTGCTAGTGAGAAGCCTTTTAAAGCTCTCTTCTTTCTGGTAAAAAGTATTTCCTGGATGGTTACCCTGCAATTGGTAATTTGGCAAATTGATTTTCAGACAAAACTGATCTAGAGCCACCACCAAGGGCTACCTCCTCTCATAGTTAAATTATGTCTTTATTCACAAAGCAAATGTTTTCAGCATCCTGGAAGCAAATGTTTGGTGGAAAAATTATTCACCAGAATTACTGTTTTTACATATATTCAGGATGCCAAATAGCATATCAAAAACTTCTCACCTCCATCCCACCTCCATAAAATGTGTTGCTTCCTGTTGGCTTCTTCCATGTGCTGAAATGAAGGGTCACAGCAGTTTGTGTGTGGATGTAGGGGTGTGGAGGGGGGAAAGGAGAAAGCAGAGAGGAGAGAATGACATGAAGTACAAGAGTAAGGCCTCTCCTTGCCTTTACTTTATGTGGCACTTTACCATCCTAAAGCACTTTCAAATAGAGTCTCATCCAACCTGCACAGTCAGTTAATGCATTTGCCAGGGCCCACATTACACTCTTCACTCTTCATTTGAGGAAATGGAGGCTCATAAAAGTTAAAGAACTTACCCAAAGTCATACAGGTAGTAAGTGAAAGAATCTGTACCAGAAATAACCTCTCAATTCTTATGGCTTGCTTTGCCCTGACTCCTACTTGGACACTTTTTGACATTTTTCCCTAAAAGAATATTAGCCAAATATTTTTACCTACATTTCCTCTAGGTATTATCATTGGTTTGCCTCTGACTATGCTTTCCTTGCTTTATTAGTAGAGTTAACTGATATTTTATTTACCATACAGTTTACTTGGCTATAAACTCCTGAAGGCCAAGGCCACATCTTCTCTGTGGTCAGTACAGTTTGTAACATGTATCTCCTGTCACTCGGTGGATCTCCATTAAATTATTTTATTTGGCTAGAGGTTTCCTTAGGTGCTTTCAATATGGCCAGTGAACATTAGCCAATCAAGCAATTTATAAGATTCTGGAGGACTTCTAAGACTCCCATACAAGTTCAGAAATAAGAATAATGTTAAGCTATTTTAAACAATAAATGCAATTGTTCTAAAAACAGACAACACAGATGTTTTTCTAGTCTCTTTGACCCAATACAGATTAGCTTGCAATGTCCATTTTCTCTCCTAGAATAGAAAGATTTCTAGTTTTCTTCTCTGCTGTCCTTATCATCTGGAAAATTTGATGGTACTGGTGTTGAACCAACTATCCTAAATGGTATTACAATATACTGTTCAGTGAGAAGGTAAAATGCAAGACTGCAATGGAAAAAAAAAACTCAACAAGAACACTGCAACCACTTTAGAAGTATAAAGCTCCTTCCACAGGGTAGTTGGGACACTAAAACTTCCATCAAAGCACATGACAATAACATCAGTGGTCTGTTATCCTCTCATAAATTAACCAGACCTGAGCAAAGACATTAGAGCAATGTCAGCCCTTGTCAAACCAATAACAAGATTTGACATTTGTTACATCATTAAAGATACAAATAAAGTGTTAACCAAGACAAAGTTTGAAGAGCAAGTGCTGATAGCATGTATTAGGACTAAAAGTAAAAGACCAGAAAAGAGGTGATCAAATCCTGGATTCTGGAATATCACTACAGCTTGTTGGCAAAACTTTCCCAAGTTTCAAGTCACTGGCAACTACTTTGGTAAGAAAAAGACTATGGGAATCTGTAATAAAATGGCTCTGGGGGCTTTTAACACTGATATGGCTGTTACCACAATAAGCGGGTATCCCTTAGTTCTTCACATCCGCATCTTCCTGCAGGCACTTTGTTTCAATTCCATGAAATATATTTCTCCCCGACCTCAAAGAGAACTTTGTCCTTGAACCAGTTCCATAAGTGCAAAGCCAAATAATGGCCTATAGCACTCCACCTAGTTTTTACACCTGATTCAACAGTAGATTCTACTTTCTCTGTCATTTGAGTCCAGGGGCATACTGGCCTTGGTGTTTCTCCAGCACAGAAAAGAGAAAAGTTTCCCTTTAAAACTTATAACAGACAGAAAGCTAGGTAATCATCGAATTGCTTTATTTCCTTTTTCCTGGGCACAAAGAAATGCTACATTTCTCCAGATTCTTCTGCAGGTACATGGGGCTTTGGGGATGACGTCTTGCCAGTAGAATGTGAACAGAAGTTACAATGTCACTTCCAGGCTGAGGTAATTAAGAACAGGTGCACTTTCTCTATACTCTTTCCTCCCTTTCCACTGCAAACATGGAAGTCAAGTTCCAAATGGCATAGCCACAAAAAGGAGTTAAGTTCTGGGTCCCTGAGTCACCAGTTGAAAGAAGGATGCACAGAAGAGCCACCTGATTCACTCGGCTCTTAAGTGAGAAGAAAACTATTGAGTTATTCCAGTTATTCAGGGATCATGTTATATTGCGGTTAGCATTAATTTTGATGACTAATAAATAACTGCTAGAATGTTGATAGTTTCTAAAATAAATAATCCTAAGATTTACAAGATAAATGTACTGAAAATCTACCATATAAAGATTTAGATGATACATGGATGGGAATAAACATACATCCAATTGAGCTCAAGGAAACCTAACTGGCCTGAAGGGGAACAGAGATCAGCTTCCATGTGTCAATACATTTAGATTCCTACAGCTACAAGGAGAGGTACAAAGGAAGTACTATTTCACATCATACCCCACCACACCCTTGGACCTGGCAGTCAAGGAAAGATCTTCAGCAAGAATAGCCAGAGTGTGTTAGCTCACTGAAAAGGACTTTCACTGCCGTGTGGGGATGGGGCTGGGAAGGGAGAAGCAGGAGAACCCAGAGCAGAAGAGAAAGGCAACAAAACTGGACCACTTTAGTGATGCCTCCAACATGCAAGATCCAAGCTCGAACCCAGGCTCAGCAATGGGAAATTGGTTTGACCATGGAGATGGCATCAGTAACAGAGGCAACTGCAAAGTTCAGCAACTTGGTAGCATTCAGCAGTAACAGCAGAAGCCCCAGAAGCACCAATCTTCTAGGGAAAAAGTGTGTGAATTCTGGGCCAGCTGGCCTAGGCTGAGGCTCTGGGTTGGCTACAGCATAAAAGGCTGCTTGGGGGAATTTCAGTTTAAGGTGAGTATAAGGGCCTGATGGAGGCAGGGCTGCAGTCCAAAAGACCTCACCAGTAGAAGCAGCAAAAAAAAAAAAAAAAAAAAAAAAAAAAAAAAAAAAAAAAAAAGACTCTTTATAGGGATTTATTGTAACTTCTCTTAGCAAGATTACTCTAAAGATCTAAAGAGCAGTCTACTGGTTATTCTGGAATCCATTACAGAAGAGGAATCTAGAGACATACATTTCAAACAGAGTAGAGCTGTCCATTTTAAATCTCCATTTCCCTGGGAGAGTTTTACAGAGTTGGCAAATATGGCCAAGGAAACCACGCCACAGGAATAGGCAGGCCTCTCTGTCTGCCCATACTGGGGACTAGGAAGACACAACTCAATACCCACTACCTATCTTCATCAGATGAGAAAAAGTTTCCCCCCATGTGTCTTTCTCCTTTCTGCCATCATAAAGCCTGCTTCTTTTCTACCACATTCTATACATTAGCTCAGGGAAAGAGCTGAATAATTGTTCTAGACCATTCGGCCTGTACCCTTCAAACAAAAATAACAAGCACAAGCATGACTGTATATACCCTGGCTGACACGGAGACAAGACAGTAATACTTGACAAAGAAGGAGCCTATGTATGCCAGTGCCCCCAAAGTCTAGCTGTCTCTGCCAAACAATGGGAGAGTGTTAGCTTGCTCTCTAATTATTTTTAATTTTTTGAAGCAGGGTCTTGCTCTGTCATACAGGATGAAGTGCACTGGTGCAGTCATGGTTCACTGCAGCCTCAACTTCCTCAGCTCAAGCGATCCTCCCACCTCAGCCTTCCGAGTAGTTGAAACTACAAATGCATGCCACCACAACCAGCTACTTTTTTGAAAAAACAGAGACAGGGTCTCACTATGTAGCCCAGGCAGATCTCCAACTCCTGGGCTCAAGCAATCTTCCTGCCTCAGGCTCTCAAAGTGCTGGGATTACAGGTGAGAGCCACTGTGCCCAGCCACTGCCCTCTTTTTATACCAAATTAGTGTATGTTATAAAGAGTCAGATTTTATTCACTCAAAACTACTTATTGAGCACAGTTGTGCAAAACACAGAGCTAACTCTTTTGGAAACACTGATGTAGACACCTGTCCTGAACTCATGGGGCTTATGCCTAACAGAGAAGATAAGAAATAGTTTGCAATCACTATAATACAAGGTAGGAGTGCTATATCCCTTAAAAGAGGAAGACAGAAAATGCCATGGCAGTTAATTCAGAGAAAGATGAAGTCACTCTCAGCTATAAAGTGGATTCAGGACCATAAAATGTTGGTGCTATGTGTCACCATTGAGATCATCTTGTCTAAATACTTCAGGTAGAAGCTCAGGATGTTGAGTAGTTACTCAAATTCATAGAGCCAGTGACACAGCCAACAAGCCTTGGGCACCCTCTTCTGACTCCAACTCCTTGTCCTCCCTGCTATGTCATGTGGCTTCTTGGAAGTTTAGTCATGGGGCTGCATCAAGCTGAAACAAATTATCTGCTGTTCTAGATTTGGCCAATCAGTACATAAACATCATGAGGTTTCTGACCTTAGGAAGCTTACAATCTACTAGAATACATCAAACATGCACATATACTTCTCCATACTTTTCTAAGATACCGCTAACCTTGGGAAATATAATATAGGGTCTTAGATACACTGGATTGATAGCTAATCTATTATCAACCCACAAGTTTTTGCAGGAAGAGAAGGTTAAGAGTTTAGTGGATGCTTAGCAGGTGAAAGAAGGGAAGACAGAAGAGGAACAAAAACAGAAGACCTCTCTGGAGGCCAATTGACTGGATAGTCTTAGGTGATAGATCCAGAACAGAGAACTTGTCTCCATAAAACCTAGCACCACTGCTGGGTCTTAGCAAGTACTCAGTTTAAAAGCACTACACAGGAAGTGGCAGGATGAGGAAGGATTGGGGGAAGAGAGTGTGACCTTTTTTAGGCTCCCCCAAATCCCCAGTACTGAATACTTTAAAAGAATATTGGCTTTCTGTAGTGACATGCAAAACCTCCCACTCCAAAATAATATTCTTTACCTTCTTTTGGATATACTTACCTCCTTTTGGAACTAATTCATGGCATGACCTATCCCAATATTAAGGTGATTCAGCCAGCTACCATCCCCACTGGCGACTAGGAGTGACTACAGAGAGCAGTCAGGGACTAGCCCACTCCTGTACTTGCTGATCTAAGGCACATCTTACCAGCACTCACTGCTCTCTCCCAGAAACTGTCTCCACTCTTTAACCACTACAGACAAGCAGGGAGGGTGAGGGAGCTCAGAGATCTTGCTCATCTGTACTGACAGGTCTTGGAGCTCAAATTTTAGCATTCTCTTTTGCTCTGAGGCCCAAAAGAAGAAGTACCCTTGAATGCAATGAAATTGTGAAAAAGGAGGAAGGAAATTAACATTTGTGGTACATTGATGACAATCAAAACAACAATAATAGCCTAACACTTATAAAAAGTTTCTGACATGTCAGGCTATAGAATAGTCTGTCTTTCAGCTAATAGGGGAGAGAGAGAGAGAGATTGAGAGAGAGAGATGAAGTGATTTGCCAAGGGTTACAGCAGAGCAGGAAGTTGGCATTCAATCCAGGTCTGTCTGATTCCAAAATTCAGACAGCAAACTGCCTCTCTATAGAGAAGCAGCTTTAATCTATGTGTAACAAAGTAAAAATAGCCCAGAAAGAACAGCTGTGTGTGTCGAGGTGAGGCAGGGACAGTTGGTTTCCCGAACAGAGCAGCATATTAAACATACTATTGCTACTGCAGCAAATATCATATCGTCCTCATCATCACCATCATCACCACCACCACCTTAGGGAATATATTGCTTTCTGTAAGTAACCGATATGATTTCTTCTTGTCTTTTGATAGGGTCATGTTTTGCTTTTTACTTTTGCTGCTAGGAAGCTCTGAGACAAATTTAAAGTTCCTCTTTAACAACTATCTAGTATTTTCCATGCATATCAGAGTTCTTATTTTCTTCTAATCTTGACTCTGGATTGTGATTTCAGTTTTACCCGGTTTTAATCATTTACTCACCATTTACATATTTATTGTATGTATTCTCCAGAGACTTCTCAAAACCTTAGTGGAATAAGGTAAGGTATGCATGACATTAAAAAGAAAAGTAATTTACCTGGGTAGGGCTTTCATCTGTAGCATCACACAGATTCTTTAATCCTTTGAATTCTATTGCTAAAAAAATTCTAAAGAAAAATCAAGACACCATCTGGCTGCCTTTGGAAAGACAGAGGTAATTCGGGTCTTTGATCTGTTCTGCACATGGATTGGGAGAGGGAGAGAGGACCAAATCTCCCTGACACAGACAATCGTTTGCTTTATTAAACAAGTGTCTTGTATTACACACAGAGAGTATGCATTATGTGGATGCACACAAAAAAATACGATGAAAAGTAGATACTGAGCATACTGAGTACTTTGGGTTTTGAATCATTAACATCACAGCTGTTTCTAATAATTTTTCCCTAAATGCAAGCTTATTTCCACAACATGTACTAATGTAACTGTAACTGCCCCAAAATGTTTCATTTTGTTAAAAATGAAGTCTTAGAAACAACTATGCAACTGAGAGTCCGTAAGCAGTTTAGATCACCACCCTATATGCCTTTATTTTGTTTTTTGTTTGTTTGTTTTTTGGTCAGCTATCATTCAAGATGGGGGCAGTTTGAAACAGTTA
Organism: Nomascus leucogenys; assembly: GCF_006542625.1. NCBI lineage: Eukaryota > Metazoa > Chordata > Mammalia > Primates > Hylobatidae > Nomascus > Nomascus leucogenys. The sequence continues at coordinate 1,614,016 of NC_044398.1, forward strand.
TTCACTGATAAACTTGTGAAATGTGCCTTTCTAAACAAACAAACAAAAAAAGAGAGGGGGCAAAAATAACTTCACTAATGAGAGAAGTCAAAGTTACAGGGGGAGTGCCCTGGGATTTTAAATGGAAATGCAGTGGAGGAGTTGCTCATTCATCAACCACTATATGGAGCGATGATAACGGTAACGGGTCTTGGGCACTTGACTGGGAAATATCCCTCAGCTGGCCAGGGCTTGAGGCTACTTGGCATTTTTGTTTGTCGGTTGGTTCGTTTGTTCCATTAAAATTCTGAGGTTTAGACAGACCTCTTCATTCATAAAATAAAATCTGGGGTTGCCTCACACTGAAGCGCAAAGAGCATTTACGTTAATATTCCTTTCAGGTCCCTCCTCCTAATTACCTTTTATTTTTAATTGTTTCCCTCCATCCATGCGGTTGCTCGCTTTTCCAGATGGCTTCATATTTTTGTAAACCGTTGGGAGACTTAGAGTCTATCTCGCGGAGGTTCGGCACACAGAGGCCGGTGGTGCCTTTTTTAGGTCGCTTCTGGGCGACTCCAGACGGCCTCCCTCGAGTCCACAGACAGGGCTCCCCTTTCAGTCTGGGTTGCCATGGGGCACAGCTCCTGCTCCCGCCCAGAGTCTCCCAGGGCTGCTGCCTTCAGCCAGGTGGAGGGGTCGGCGCGGAGCCAGGTACAGAGCCTGAGGCGGCGGGAGGTGCCGGGCTAGGCTGCGCCTCCCCGGGCAGGACGCCAGGCAGTGCGGCGGACGGTCCCCAGAGGGCGCCACGTGCCCCCGCCCGCAGCCCGCGGAGTCCAGCGGAACCTAATTGCCCAGGAACCCCTTTCTGCGGGGTCTGGAGAGGGGGCGCAGGCCGGGGTCCGAATACCCCTCACCCCACCCCTAAATCTGGGCGGACTGTGAACAGCCACACAGCGGGGCAGTTAAGGGTCTCTGCCAAGCCCGGTCCTTCCCCTACCGGGATATATTACCCGCCACCATCCGACAGGCCGGCCGGGGATTATTATCCCCGTTGTAACGCAGAGGAAGTTACGGCCGGGACGCGGTCAGGGTCACGAAATAAAAACCTGTGGACCCACGTCGCGAGCGGAGCTCTGCCGGCCTACCCCGCCCCCGAATCCTGTCAAGCCGGACTGGCCGCCGGCCGGGGCGAGGCCGAGGCCAAGGCCGGGGCGTATTCGGGTTTACGTCTGCGGGAGAAGGCGGTGGGTGGTGCGGCTGGCGAAGTCAGTGAGGGACCGGAGACAGCCGGGCCCGGAGAGAGCCGGGACCGGAGAATCGGGGTGCGGGCGCCGCAGAGGCTCTCGGAGCCGCAAGGAGGCCCAGGCTCCCCGGGGCGCGGCCCCTGTACCTCCATAGCCAAAGCGGCGGGCGCCCAAGGCCAGAGCGCTAACGACGAGAAAGCCGGGGCCGCGCCGCCCGGGAACTAGAGCTCCTCGCGGGGACTTTTAAGTTTTCACTCAGTTGGCTCTGAACCTATTTTTAAAAAGCAATTCTTTATTCAACTATCTAGAAGACAATGCATGGCAGCTCCTTCTCCCCAACACCATTCCCGCCGGAGCTGCCCGGGTACGCCACACCTACCGCCTGGGGCGAATCTGCGGGGCACGCACGCACGCACGCCCGCCGCGCGCAGTCTCCGGGTCGGCCTCGCCTCACAGGCTGCCGGTGCAGTGCGGGAGCGCTGCCCGGGACACCGTTTGCGCGGTGGTGCGGTCTTATGGGTTCCAGGGTTTCTGAGGCTTTTGGTGAGCGTTACGAGTTCCCCTTAGAGGAGTCGGGCGCCTTGCGGGGCTAGTGGCGCGTGGTGGCCATGGCTGCGTGCCCTTCTCGCGCGCCCTTCTCGGCCGGCGCTCGGAGGCGGAGGCGCAGGCGCGGCGCGGACGCCGGCACTAAGCTATAACCCTTGACGGGCTCTGAAACGCAGGGGGCTGAGAGGCCTTTTCCAGACAGCCGCCCCGGGAGATGATGTATTTATTCTTCGCACTTACTGTGCACTTAGCACCGAGAGGGCTGTACTTTGCACTTATCAACAGAAACCCGCGTTCCGCGGTCCCTGACTCCCCGTGGCCGCCGAATGACGTGCCGCCGCCGCTGGCGCGGTTCTTGGACCTGAGCTTTCCAACAGGTGGAGAGAGCTGGAAGCGACCGGTCGGACGAGCCTCGCTTAGCCTGACACCCACGCCTCGGGGGTTCGGGGGCGCGGCCGGCCAGGTCTTTCCAGGGAAGGGGGCGCGGGCTGGGCTGGAGCCGGGATTCCGGAGCGGGGGCTTACACTGGAAAGTGAATGTGCAGGCGGCCTCAGAACTCCAGGAAGCCGCATTGTAGAGCTTCCCTAGGCGCCTTCTTTGATCTCTCTTAAAAAGGGTATCATTGTTAATCGCTGAGACGAATCTCCTTTTCTAGTGACTTAAGCAATCAGAGGGACTCCTCTGGGATCCAGAGAAGTTGGGAATTGTTTCGCCTTCCTCATTGTTCCCCACCCAAGTTTGCCTCCCAAGTCTTTTTTGGTTTTACACGCACACACACACACACACACCCCACTGGAGAATTCTCGATGATGAATTAATTAGGAGGTCGCTCCTGCGTGGGCTTGCCTTTCTCTCCCAACACGCCCTTTCCCCAGAAGACTCCGAACCCCTGGCAGAGTCCGATTCCTGCCCGGGCTCCCGCAGCGGAGCCCCGCTCTCTCGGACTGGGCGAACCCAGAGGCAGCTGAGTGCGCCTCCGAGCGCTCAGCTTCCCGACGCCACCGCGACGCTGATTTATGGTCCAGTCGCTCGCTTGAACCCCAACGTTTTGGCTGGGTTAATTTTTGTCGATTGTTCCTCATCACACTCAGATAGTTTGTAGCTTGAGACGGATTTTATTTATCACCCTGCACATGTGAAATACAGTCAGACATAAAAATAACTGACTCTGGGACTCTGGCACAATATTGGAGCCGTCGGGGAATAATTTGGCTAACCGATTTAGACGTTTCACCTTCTAAACAGAAATGCAACTCTCAGTCAAACTGTAAATCAGATTGTCTTCGGCAATGTAAAAAAAAAGCACCAAAACCAGAAAGAACAAAAACTAAATGAAAGAAAACGCAAATATTGCCCAAAACAATATGATCTTCAGAAACCCAGACTGGATTTTAATTTCAGGTGTGGAACTTCACCGGAAATACGAATTCCTTAGTATTTTACCAGTGGGAACCGCCCCCAGGGATTTTAGGCTGTCCCCGGAAACTGGACTGACTTCTTTCTTTTTACTTTATTGAGAGTTTTGTTACTAATATCAAGTAATAAATGCTACATAAAAAATTAATAATCCCGAACTAAGCTTACTCTCGGATGGAGTCAGGTTGGGGCCCCCTTACAAAGTCCTAATTATAAGGGGAAACAAGGGAACGTGGAATGGCCTGGACAGGGCCGGACAGGAGCTCAAGAAGCAAAAAAACTTGGAAAATAAAAAAATCAGAAATTTCTGCAGCGCTCTCCTTGTTTCCACCTTTCCGTAGGCAAATGGAAAAGAAGCTGATAGGTTTTTCTGCGCCTCATTCGTCTCCCTCATCTTTCTGGAAGCCCATAATATGAAACGCTCGATACCTCAGTGTCTCACAGAGACCGAGTGATCCAAAGCCTGGCCAGGGGGAGCCCTGGGCAAGGCAGGAACTGGGAAAGAAGAGAAAACCGATACAGGCGACAACTCGATTGATCGCAAAGGGGAAATTCAAAACACAACCAAATAAAACTGCCTGGGTGGGGAACTTCTGCTGTAATTTTACATTATTCTCACCGCAAATCCATTTCATTCTTCTACAACAAAGTGGAGACCAATCTTGCGTGTTTCCCTATGCCTCCACGATGGAAATCTAAAGATGGTTTTCTTGAAGCGAACTCACAGCAAACTTACCTGTAGGTACCTACCTACTTTCAGGGTATTTATTTGTTTGAACCCATTTTTGACCAAGACCATTTAGATAACTTGCTTCAAACATTTCTCCAAATAAACTGAAACAAGAGAGCTCTGACTCTTAAAATCTACAAAATTAAATATAAATTTAAAGATAACGGTGCCACAGGTAGAAAATTAGAGTGATTATTTTTTAATCACTTTGAAGGTGAAGGGAAGATGTCCTGGTAGTTGATAGTACTTGATATCCATTGATAATACTGAATATGTAGTATTACATTATTATTGCAATCAAAATGTGGTTTCAAACGTGTTAAATGAAATAATTAAATTGAATATTTTGATGGAAAATAAATCAGCAAGCACTTGGAATTTTTTCTCAAAAGCAAGTTTAATTGGTGTGTTTTTGACATTTGCATGGTCCAGATCTTAATCTGATGGTTTTTGTATCAGCCCCAAGCTGGCTTTCCTCAACTGATATCTCTGCTTCTTTGTATAGGGAACTCAATATACAGCACGCTCTGCTGACGGGTACCTCCCGTGTTGTGAGTAATTCTTTGCCAATAGATGGCCTGATGTCCTTTTCAGTATAACAAGCTGAGAAATAAAAGAAAAATGTTTGCCACTCCACATATTTATTTTTATTTGTTAGGGTTTTTTTCTTGATTTTTTAAAATACAACAAGATGAGTTCTTTATCTTAGAATCTCAAACCACAAATATCTCAAAAAACATATATTTCAAAAATTAAATCTACAGATGTAATACATACTGTGAACCCTATAAAATGCGTTTACAATGCTGACTTAAAGAAAGAAATTTATAACTTTCATATGTACCTTCCTTGTGCAATAGGCAACTGCCATATGTTTCCGACTTCCATAATTCAGTTTTCCTGGACATCTGTAGCAGGTAGTGAGTGCTTCTTAAAGTACATTTTATGTAATTTGAGAAGGAACCGGCACTGAAGACTAGAGGTGAACATTAAAAAGCACAAGACTTTCTAGAAATGCTAGTTATTCTAAATTTACATCACCTGTCATGCATGGCCTGCGGTAGTTTTTTTTTTTATTATTATTATTCCCTTTTCTTCATGTGACTGAATTTGGAAATTCCAAAACATGTAAGTGTGTTGGTAGAGTTCCTCTCATTACGACTACTCTTTAGCCTTTTACTTGAGCATTCTCGTTTGACTATTTCTGATAATTCAGCTTGGAAATATATTCCAGTATGATTATTGTATTTGAAATAAATTTTAAGAATTCTATATTGAAGTGGGAAAAAACCCTAAGCTCTTTCATTTTTTTCATTTTTTCTTAATTGTTTATGATACACTTTTTAAAGGACAGAAGAGTTTACACAATTTAAAGTGAAGACAAAAGCAAACCAAAAGTCATGCTGAAAAGTCATAACTTCTTGTCAAACTTTTGCTCGTGTGTTTAAATGCAGGGTTCATTCCTAATGCTAATACTATTTTTTAATTTTTCAATAGCATATTTCTTTTTGCATAATTCCAGTGCTGGCTTTAAATTAATCCATTAAAAATCCTTTCATTCAGCTGAAACTGAAATGCCTCATCTGTCAGTACAAAAATATGAATAAATTCCAGCCACGTTTTTCATTGTTTATACTTTCAGCAGATTATATGAATGTGCACAAAATTTCCACTGTTTAAGAACTGTCGGTATCTACAGATGTAAAATATGAGAACAGGACCTAATTTACAGCCAATTAGAGGGTGCAATAATTTTTATTAAAAGCTAAACACTAAATCTGGTGACTCTTAAATGGGGCCTAAACGGGAACATTTCGTTCCATTTTCAATTCATTTTGTAAAACCAGCAGACTCAAGGTAACTTTTTGTCTATAAGGAAAAATAACATTAAATATTTAATTCAAAGAATAGGAAGCTGTGTATTTTAAATATCAATTTAAACATGTTTTTATATAGCATAGACTATTAAAATGCTCATTATAACTAATTAGAGAATATTAGTTAGCTTCCCTATTCAATAGTTTGCTTTATGTCCAAATTGATCTGTTGCAATGTTGGTATTAGCAATGTCCAGCTACGCATCTTCGGGTATTCATTTACATCTGGGTGTTAATCTCAGTACCTCCTTCAAGCCGTCTTATATGTCACATATTAGTGTTAAAGACAAGTATGGCCTTCTCGGACATTTCTGTTACTGATCCCTCCACACTGTAGTTTCGTGGGAAGAGTGTGAGTCAATAAATGAGGGAGATAGGGCAGCGGTTTTTCACCCACGGGGTGAAAAAAAATAATTGCAGTAGTGTTTGGAGGTAGAGCAGGTACTGCAGGAGATACACCATGCATGAATACGGAAGCTCATTCTCCCAGAGGGTGAATTTTCTTCTGGACGCATCACAGATTCATTACTTCCTCAATGTCCCTCGACTTGGTGGACCAGAAGACCCCTACTCCCCTTCCTTTCTCCAAGCTGGAAAACTGGGGGGGTGAAGGGAGAGAGGAATGAAGACAAGCTTACCCTGGGAGTATACTCTCATTTGACACTCCAGAAACCGAGCACCTCCCTTGAGCCGCAATGAGAAATGATCACTGATTTTTAAAAAATCAACACTTAAAGAGAAACCCCGCGGGCTCAGACCTGATTCTGATTCTTCTACCTGAGAACTGCGGAGTTGTTCCGTAGGCTGCACAGGTCCTTTGTAGAGGGCCTCAGTCTCAGCTAATCGGAATTGAGAAGGACGAATTGTTGGGGGAAGAATGGAAAACAGTCGCCAACAAGTGAGGAGGCGATGTCTGTGTGTGCAAGTCAGCCACAGGAGTGAGCAGGGAGGAATTGCAGCTCCGGATCGCTTTCTTCACGGGGCCTGGGTTTGCATCTGCAGCACCAGACCCGGCAGAGAAATCCGCAAGAGTGCAGTCGTTGAGCTCTGGGACTCCTGAATTTACTCCCGTAGCCTTTATAAACTTGCACAAGTTAAAATATTTTCATTAACCCAGATCAGGAGAGGCGAGAAGAAGAGTATGTGCAAAGAGAAGAAAGAGAGTGGGAAGGAGTAGGGACAGGAATCGCGGAAAGAGGAAGCCCTAGCGCATTTGTGCGGCGCTGCCTGGTGACTCAGAGCGGAGGCTGATGTTCACGGTCTCCAATTAGGCTATGGCTCCTTCCCAGATTAAACTATAGAGGAACGCAGCCAAATAAGTACCCCTCTTGGTGTTTGGATTTGGCCCTTGCCCACCCCTACTCTCCCTCCCATTTCTGCTTCTAGCTCACTTAATCTTTTACTAATAATAAACTTCTCTAGGTGTGGCAAAGAAGTCTGGGTCCGGATTATTTGGAGACTCGGGGACCATTTGATGTGCCCTGAGATGGGGCAAAGAACAGACTCTTGTCTGAACAGACTCAGGGCTTACCTAATCGAGTCTGAGAAATCAAATATAGGGGTTAAATACAGCGAGTGTCAAGTGTAAAAGAAAAAAAAATCAGTCTTTCGAAAGAATGAAGACTGGACGCATAGAGCTTTAACAATTATAACTTAAAAAAGAAACAATTGTTTATAAATAAAAGGTAAGTATCTTACAAATCAGGTAAGATGAAATAGCAAACTATACACAACTGGCCATGTATCAATGCTATGTAAACAGGCTCCAGGTTAAAAAGCAGAGTGGAAGCCGACAGAGAATGAGTTTAAAACAATAACAACAAAAAAAACACTATTTCGGAACTGTCCAATTTTAAACTGCACCAAGAAAAATAAAGAAGAGACCGGATATGCTTTTTAAAAGTCCAACTCCCGCCCCTGCACGCCTCCTCCCACCAGTTAGTGTTGCTGTCCGGCAGGACGTGGATTCCACTGTATATCGTTGTCCCAGATGTGGGATCTCAAGGATCTTTTGCCCTTCCCTCTCTCCCCAAGTCCCTGAGACTGATTCATTCTGACAATATTCTCCTCTGACTGGCTTTTATTTAACATAGAATCCGGCTGGTCTTGAGAGAGGCCTGACAGTTTATTTCAGTTTTGTTTCTTCAATGTAGCTCAATACTGGGAAAAGACATTTTAATCTCCTAAAGCAACAGAAGACACACATTCTCAGGTACTTAGACCCCAACTGCCAACAGACACATTTACACTTGAGCAGGTGCACACGCTCACGCACACATGCACATACAGACACGTGCAGACGCGCGACCGGACGTTGCGATTACGCGCCCTGTCCCCGCTTTCTTTGCTGTCTTGACTTGCAAAGTGCCAGGGCCTGGCGCTCTCCTCGCAAGGGCATGCCGCGCTGTTGGTAAAAGGCCTTGCTAGGAGGAGGCTTTGCCGTCACTCGTCACTCTCAAGGCTGCCACTCTGCCCAGCCAACTCGGAATGTCTTTCCTCCTATGCCCAAGAGAGATTCGACGCCCCTTCTCCAGGAGCCGAGGTTGGAGTGGGCTGCAGTCTGTGACACACTGCCCCTCGGGACCTGGGTTAGCTGGTCCTGCTCAATCCAGTAGCCTGAGCCGAACTTAACGCAAGTCGGAGGCGGCGGCAGCAGCGGCGCGGCTCTACTGCTATGATTCTCCTTAGCCAGTACCAGGACTAGCGGGCAAACGCCTTGTCCTGTCCTTGGCGCCCCACTCACACTTGAATTATTTCTAAGGGCTACGTTCTAGAAACATCGTGGATGTCGACGAGGCTCTGCTTTCCAGCCTTTCGGCCATGCGGACACCAGTCCCCGGGTGTCCGCGCCTTCTGGGGTTTGCTGCCAAGGGTGAAGGCGAAAGACATAAAGAAGTGGCAGAGGAAAAGAGGAGGGCGTGAGGCTGTCTGATCCTGAGAGCGCCTTGCAGGCCTGTGTATCCCTTTCTAAATCAGTTTGAGCTGCAGGACATATACAGGGAGAACTCCTTTGCGGAATAGGCTTGGCGTCAGCAAACAGTGTTTGTCCCTGGCGGTTTCTCCGGCTCCCACTACCCCTGCTGAGCCCCAGCAGGCCCGAGGGCTCCGACGACTCCACCCCTGGGCAGCAGCGTCTACGAGTCTCCAAAGCTGTAAGGACCGCTCGGAGAAGCACCGGGTCGCTCCCTTCTTGGGGTCCCCGAGAGCCCGGGATTGGGAAGGGGCACCTTAGCTGAACAGAACTCCTTCGGGCGCCTACTCCTGCTAAGTTAGCTCCCGCCTTGTCCCACTCCCATTCCCGGCGCAAACTCTCTAGGCGGCCTCTCAGCTCTCCCCGCCGGCGCCCGCCTTCGGCTAAGCTTCAGAAATGGGATTTGCGCTTCTTTTTAAGGATGTAATACCGGCCTAGGGTACCCCGGAGCTTGGAGACCCACTAGGGACCACACAGCCCTAAACCGGTCCCAACCCAAAGCCTTCATTTTGTAAATGCAAAACACCTCCACCCAATTGAGTTTCTCAGGCGTCTAAAAGAGGCTTCCTCCACGAGGATATTACAAAATCATTTTTGACCTCAAGGCTGCCAGGTTTGGCTGGGCGGCTTGCTCGTGCCTCTGCTCATCGCCTGCCAGGTTCCTGCTCCCGCTGTGGCGTCCGGCCTCCAGGGACCGCGCGTTCTCTTCTGCAATAAAAGGATCAGTCTCAGTGGCGGATCTACCCCCAAATGCTACTCTACTGAAAGCTTACAGAGAAGTCAGAGATAAAAGGGCAGCCAACGGTAGCGGAGATTGAATTAAACGAGGGACGAAGGAGAGAAAAAAAACCCTTTGTCATATATATATATATGGAGAGAGAGAGAGAGAGACAGAGTCTTGCTCCGTCGCCAGGCTGGAGTGCAGTGGCGCGATCTGGGCTCACTGCAACCTCCGCCTCCCGAGTTCAAGGGATTCTCCTGCCTCAGCCTCCCGAGTAGCTGGGACTACAGGCGTGCACCACCACGCCCAGCTACTTTTTGTATTTATTTATTTATTTAGTAGAGACGGGGTTTCACCATATTGGCCAGGATGGTCTCGATCTCTTGACCTCGTGATCCGCCCGCCTAGGCCTCTCAAAGTGCTGGGAATACAGGCGTGAACCACCGCACCTGGCCTGCCGTGTATTTTATACTAAAGATGGAGTAATATGCACAATTTTATTCCACAAGAGATTCGCTCTATTTATACCAAACATATATATATATACATATATAGTTGTTGTTGTTAATCCTAACAAAAAGTCGAGTTGAAACCACAAAACAAATTGTACATGTATGCGTTTGGTGTCATTTAATTAAAAAGCACTGATTTTATTAAATTTGTCTTAAATAAATCAATGGACTCCTTAAAAGCCTGAAGTAACGATTGTAAATTGTCAAAAGTAGGACAAATATAAAGTTAGTTAAATCACAGAGAAGTTTTTCAAATGGGGAATTTTATTGCGTCTTCATACTTATTTCATTTTGCGAAGTTTTAAGGGGTTTTAAAGTTGTCCATATCGTTAAAGACATACAGAATGAAAATCCCATGACCTACATTTTAAAATAACTACCACTCTTTGAAAGAAAAGGGGGGCTGCGGAAAGCGCGTGCTTTTTCTGACATTTATATGAGGGACTGAGCGTTAACGTAACATTTTGCACTCCTAAAGAATTTACATATTTCTTAACCTGGTGTCCCCTAAGAAAAAAATCACGGAGTAAAATTTAAATAAGCCTAAGCCATATCTGGCGCAGACTGAGTGCAGGAACATTTAAATGAGAAAGGAGGGGACTGCGAATTCTTCCCAGCTTCCCAATATTCTGAGTTGTAGCAACATTAGTGATACGGAAGTGGGACGGCAATTTACGGAACCTTGAAAGATTCTCGATAGTCTAACTTGTCGAACGTCTAGTTTAAAGCCGGGAGCTTCCGCTTTTCCAGGTCCTGGTGAGGAAAGCTGGAGACTGCGGGGCTGGACTCAGCTACGGACGTCAGAGAGACAGAGTTCAGCGTCCGTGTGGCTGGCACATCCAAGCCAGACGGCGGCGCTTTCCACTCTTCGTTTTTCGCTACCTTGTAAGGAAGTGGGCGCGGGCGGCGCGGAGTCGGCGCCTCCTGATTGGCCGGCCGTCTGAGTGATGGACAGGGCCCCGGGCTCCGCCCCCGCCGCTTTATTGACACTAATGAGCAAGTTCTTCCCACCGCTCTCCTGCCTGGAAGTGCTGACAGATCAAGGCAACAAATTTCAATTACAATCCCTAATTTGTGTCCACAGAGTGTTTTTTACCCATGTTAGTCCTCTGGCGCATCAGTTGAGGCAGACCTCGGAGCAGCAGGAGGAGGTGGAAGGGGTGGGAGCAAAGGAGCGCATCAGTGAGAGAGCGCGCGAGACAGACCCAGGGAAGGAGACTTGGCCGGCGCGTCGCCGGTTCCTCGGATCCCAACACAAGCGAGAAAGCGGAAACGCCAAATCTGTTTTTTGCCCGCGGTGGGGAAGGGGGCAGATCTCGGGAGGCCCCGAGAGCCTTTTAGTTTTTGGTGGGGGAAGAGCGAGAGCGCGCGAGTGCCCGCGTGAGTGTATATGAGAGAGGGGCGGGTGGGCGCGGGGCGGGGGGGATGGCGGAGAAGCGAAGGGGCTCGCCGTGCAGCATGCTAAGCCTCAAGGCGCACGCCTTCTCGGTGGAGGCGCTGATCGGCGCCGAGAAGCAGCAACAGCTTCAGAAGAAGCGGCGAAAACTGGACGCCGAAGAGGCGGCGGGGGCAGTGGACGACGGAGGCTGCAGCCGCGGCGGCGGCGCGGGCGAAAAGGGTTCTTCTGAGGGAGACGAAGGCGCTGCGCTCCCGCCGCCGGCTGGGGCGGCGTCTGGGCCGGTTCGGAGTGGCGCAGACCTGGAGCGCGGAGCCGCGGGTGAGTGGGCCCCTTCCTGCCTGTAACTTCTCTCCGGCGCGAGCCCGAACTTCTGCGAGTCTGTGGGTGTGCGTGCGCGCCGCGTCCCTACGCGGCCAAGGCCACTCAGCCACTAGCGCATTGGCCGTGTCAGTCGCAAAGCTCGCGGCGCAACCCGGTCACCCTCCAGACGGTTCAGATGCTGCTTCCAGCCTCGCCTCGCTGGCGGCCGCCGCCCACTCGGCGACCCGCGCCTTCGGCCGCGGCTGTTTGCTGCGCCTAGCGGTGCAGCTCGGTGCGTCCTGCATCTGCCTCCCTTGGGGTTCCAGCCAATGGGTGCTCTTTTTTGTTTCCTAACTTTTAAAAGCACAGGGCGGGGAGGAGGGGAGCGACGGCATACCCCACCCTGAAACCGGAACGAATGCCCTAAACCGTTTGTGCAAACCAGGAAGAGGGCGGCGTATTTGTAAACTTGGTTTCCCGGAGGGTAGTTTAGCGGTTCCCTTCCCTTCTCCTCTTGATTTCTCTGCCAAGGCCGACGGCGACCTCGGGCTTGCTTTTGACACTTTTCTCTGCCGGGCTGGTAGCGCGGGGCGGCCGGGAGTTTGGCGAAAGCGGGGTCTGAAGAGCCTTCTAGAAGATGCCTGCGGCCCGGCCCAAAACGAGGCCCAAAACGAGGCGCCGCAGACGCCTATGGCTTGAGGAGGCCCAGGCTCTTGGGACCAGAGTCCGGGCGCTTTTGCAGCGTGCGCTTCGAGGCGCAGGTTGAGTCGGAGTTTGCACCGGGGACTCTGGACTCGGGAGCTCCTCTGACTCTGTCGGGCAAGCGTCCCAGACCCCGGCGGCGGCGTGAAACCTTTTCTGCTGGGGCCTTGGCCCTGCGGAGGCCCAGCGGGTGGCGTGGACACTGCCCGCGCGCCTCTCCCGGGCTCGGGACTTGGGGACCAAGCAGGCCACACTGGAGCTCCGAATGCGCCCCTTCGACGGGCAGAATGTGGGTGTCTATCGACTGGCTTGTTCTTTAGGAGGACCTGATGGCACCAAAGCTTCCCCTTTTCTCCCGGTCGTTTTCCTCTTCTCAGCCATCCGGTGGGCCCGTCTCCGCGGCTGGCTTCCCCTCTGTTTCCCTCACCAGTTCCCTCTCTTCTGTCCTTTGCTGTCCAGGCGGCTGTGAGGACGGCTTCCAGCAGGGAGCTTCCCCTCTGGCGTCACCGGGAGGCTCCCCGAAGGGGTCCCCGGCGCCCTCGCTGGCCCGGCCCGGGACCCCTCTGCCCTCGCCGCAGGCCCCGCGGGTGGATCTGCAGGGAGCCGAGCTCTGGAAGCGCTTTCATGAGATAGGCACTGAGATGATCATCACGAAGGCCGGCAGGTAAAGGGCAAGCTGGCGGGGACGCCGCACCCCACCCCAGACCCTGTCTTCACCCACCTCTAGCTCAATCAGGAAGAAGGGCCTGCAGCTCGGCGGGGGTTCTGGATAGCATTTTCGGTCAAAGGGGACCAGGCCCCAGACCGTGGTTCACTTTGGAGGCTAGCATTGGCTACCCACCAAGAGTGCAGTCGGTGCACAGTCCAACTGCCCTCTGGTTGAATGCCAGGGAGAAAATTACTGTCGCCGCTGATGCCACAGCTGTCGCGGTTGATGTTCTGCGTTCAGCGCGGTTATAAATTTGAGGTCATATTTACCCTTGTACAGGTATTTATTTAGGCTCTAGTTGTCAGTTCTGGAACTAGGGAACAAATTCTTTTTTTTTTTCCTTTCTCTTTTATTTTTAAACAGCAGTTTACTCCAGTAAACTATGATTTGCTTTTTCAGATTTGAAACTCCCAGGCAGATTGGTTCTTTATCAGAAGATATCCTGGCAATTTGATAAGATGATCTGTCCTGCTAATTAATATTAGACTAGGAGGAAAAGTCACTGGACTCACCCACAATACATGTTTAATCATCTGTAGGTGCAAGAATAATTACCCTGATTTTTAAAAAGCATCCTGTTTATAGATTGGGTACCTGTTTTTGTTTTTTTTTTTTTTTTTTTTTTGTCCTAAATGGAATCCAACACAGCCTGAATTTGCTGAGGAATACTTAAAAATTTTTTATAAAAAGTTACATCGGTTTTTTAAAAAGTGTGAAATTTTCCCATCCATTGGTTAGTAAAATAAATGGATTTGTTGGGCAGATCATATTAATTTGAGGTAGGCACTTGAATATTGGCATTTTAAAGTTTTCAGTTTATTTAGTGCAGTGAAATCTATGAATAATAAGCTTCCTTAAACGGAACTTTAAAAAGCACACACAACTCTTTCAGGGAGTACACATGGTAAAAACCTGGATAGCATAAAAAAGTATCCAAACTTATTAGAAATTACAAAAAAATATATTTTATTGAATCCATATGCTACTGTCTACGTTTTCACAGAGCTTTTATTAATGATCCAAATTCAGTCTTCACCAACACAAAGCAATAGTTGTCTTACAAAGGACGTAGTTAAAGACCTTTACTCTTTATCTTACAGGTGCACTGAAATAATACTAAAACAGCCAGCGTATTAAACTGTTCTTATACCTAGTTAGGAGTAATACACTTTATTTTTTTCTAGAAGTAGTCTTTCATGGTATTTTTGTTAAAGAAAAAAATTTGGTAAATAACTACTAAAATTTCTGTTATAAGGTTAAATTAACAAAAATTAGATTTCCTTGGAAGGGACTTAAACGTAAATCATTAGATGATTTTTTAAAAATCAAACTGCTGTATTTGTTTTTTATATACAATAATTTACTGTTGTATTCTTTGCTGCTGTGCCTATTTAAAAGGATGGGTGCATTTACTCTAGCATCTCCTTTGATATGCATCTTTGGGAAGCCAGGATAAATGCAAATTTTCATCTGTTTTAATTAGCAAAGTTTTAAGTGTGGTTAAGTAAGAAAACATTTTCATGGTATGGCGGGGGAAGAAATGATTTGGTAAATATACATTGTGTTTAGTTTCTGCTTTCAATAAAGAAGTTTTACTCTACCTTTCAAATTTAGAGCAACTTTTGCACTTCACCTTTACCGTGCTGCAGACAGGAAGTCCTGTCTCAATAAAGAACATATTGCTTGGTTATAGCATGGCACATTGGCTCCTTGTGGTTTTTTATAACCCTTTAAAAATTTCACATTATAATGTATTTTATCACTTTCAGGGATCCAAATTTTGTATTTCTACCATTTGTTACATTTTATTAGTTGTATTACTAAAGTAAATATGCTTATCGATTTTGTTTAAAAAATAAGATGCTTTCTTTTGTGCCATTACTCCCTCAGTGTAAAATTATTTTACTTTTAGCTATACTGACATTTCAGTAAACACAGAACACATGTACACAGGGCGCAACAAATTACATTTAAAAATCTCAGTTTTGATATGTTCTATGTCCTGACTCCTTGAATTACATTGGCAAAATGAATACTATAAATTTATCCATGTTAAAAATAGAGATCCAAGAGGTTTCTTTGCTTATTCACTCTCCATCCTTAGTCACAGACAAAAACCTCAAACCCTCTTTCTCTTCGCCTTTTTAAATAGGCGCATGTTTCCAGCAATGAGAGTGAAGATCTCTGGATTAGATCCTCACCAGCAATATTACATCGCCATGGATATTGTACCAGTGGACAACAAAAGATACAGGTACAGTGATTAGATACTGAACGATTAAAAAAAAAAAAAACACTAGGATTTTGCAGGCTAGTGCCTGTTTGATCTGTGAGGACTGTGATCTTTGTTTCCAGAAGTCTGTAGAATTTCCAGATCCATACTTTAACGCCCATGGGTGCCAGCGGCCCAGATGGTGCCTTTTCTTGCAGCAAATGTGGAAACTTAATTTTTGTTTTGTTTTTAATAGACACAGAAATGTTTTCAAATACTGAGAACTTTTAAAAGGGGATAATTTGGTGTTGCTAAACTAAATGTCTTTTATGTTGACTTACACTTCAATTCGAATTTTGAGAGGAAATGTTATGTAATGTTTATAGATATAAATTATATTAAATGGAAAGTCATAATTTCTTTGTGATCTTTTGGTCACGTAAATTTCCTTTATCTTGTTACATACAAAACCATCAATGTTTGTAGGCTTTTTTTTATTTCAGAAAATTATTTAGGATTTTCTACAAGTAAGAAAAATAAAAATCTTCTAATTTATGTGATATTAAGACATCACTAAACTGGTAATAAATTTTTACCTTTCTGTTGTTTTTTTGGTTTGTGTTATAACTTTTAAAAACTTTTAATATTTGGATTTTGAAAGAGAACATATTTATGTAAAGATCAAGTAAATTTTGAAAATATACACGTTCTTTAGTTTCAAACCAATCTTTACTCTTTTTTTTGCAAGAAAACAAATCAGCAATTTTCAGTGACAATGCTTTGTATTTTTCTGAAGAGCTCAAAACATTACCATTTAAATAAGGAAGTTTTGTGTGTTTGGAAGATTAGAAGATACTGTTTTAAATTTTGCTTGTCTTCGTTTCTTTCTTGCTTTTTGTTGTTGTTGTATGGGACAGAGCTTTTAATAAGTTTTTAAACAAAATCAGATTTGGTTTTTATCACTTCAACAATTTAAGGAGTCGCTTTTTTGAAATAGCCTATTGGTATCAAAAGTACACAGATTTTAATTAGTACATGGACATATGGAATACTACAAAAAGGAGTAATAAAAAAGACAGTCTTATTTGTTTTGTGTATAAGTTATATTATTTTAATTAAATAAGTCATTAGGGAGTTTTGCTAAAATGATCTACCACATGACAGAAGCTAGAAAACATTAAAGTTCATTCTTTAAATATACTTGATTTAAAACCCATATTCTAAATGGGGTTTTGAGCTGAGGAAGATAATATAATTCTTAATAAGCTTAATAATTATTCCTTTCTCTTCTAAGTTGGTCTCCTATTTATTTTCCCAATGTCTTCCCTACATTTTGGTTGGTTTATTTTACTTAATTGATTCAAATTTACTCTCATAGAAATAAAGAAATTTCAGAAATTTGTATTAAGATGCCAGGTTTTAAAAGATCAAATTGTAAAACATAATTTGTTTTCACTTATATTACTTCCCAGGAAGAAATTTATTTGTATTATTTGTATTTAGAATGTTTTACAAAGAATGTGTAACTTGTAACTTTTATTCTGTCAGTGGGTGTAGAGTTTTGACTATTCAAAATGCATACTTTTTCAAGGTTTTGTTAGAGCATATTACTCTATTTGTTTTGGCAGTAACTCAATTCATTTCCACAGTGTAATTTTTCTTGAATCTCTTAAGATTTTCATTTATCAATGTTTTCAGCAATATTAGGAAAAAATTTGGCTTATTTTCTAATGTTTGAGTGGTATTTACTCAAGTTAAAAATTATTGTCACTTATTAGAATGTAAAATTAATATTCACGAAAGCCCACAATTAGGAACTTACTGAAATTACATCATACCAATTAAAAGAAAAAGGTTTCTTTTTCTTTCTTTCTTTTTTTTTTTTTGAGATGGAGTCTTGCTCTGTTGCCCAGGCTGGAGTACAATGGTGTGATCTCGGCTCACTGCAACCTCTGCCTCACAGGTTCAAACCATTCTTCTGCCTCAGCCTCCCGAATAGCCGGGATTACAGGTGCTCGCCACCACACCCAGCTAATTTTTTGTATTTTTAGTAGAGACTGGGGTTTCACTATGTTGACCAGCCTGATCTCGAACTCCTGACCTCGTGATCCGCCTACCTGAGCCTCCCAAAGTGCTGGGATTACAGGCATGAGCCACCACTCCTGGCCTAAAGGAAGATTTCTAAAAGAGTATCCCTAATTTTATGATTGTATATTTTTTCCCAAGAAAAGAAATGAAAGACTAGAAGGCGTATTGAGCCCAAAATGAAATATGTGACAAAGAATTGAAACAAAGGGCCTCATCAGAGATGTTCTGAAAATATTTTATGCTCTTATAAAAAGAAATGTGTATATAACACAGGTAGACTTTTCTGAGACTATTTGCAAATTATGGCTTTAAATTGTATGCTAATCTTAACACACAAATGGAAGGAAAATATCTAAGTATAAATTTTATTTTATAATTTTTTCTTCATTGTTATACTAGTTTCTAGTTTTTTAATTAGCTTATTTTAAATTATTCATAAATGGTAATCTTAATATAGTTAAATATTAATATTTCTTACTTGAGGCATTTTCAAATGTATTATTCTTACTGAGTCAATATATTTGTCATGTAAAGAAATAGGATGTTTTGTTTCCTAATTAGAAAAGTAATATCAATTAGATATACCATTATTTTCAAAGTTTGATTTATTTTCGGGTTAGTAATATTTGAAAATGATTTGAAAGAATTTTTTATAAGGATCAAGAAAGAAATAGATGAATAAGGGGCTACATTTTATGATAATACAAAATTTTACAATTAAACTGAATACTTTGTCCTCAGTATATAGTATGATAGTATTAGGAAAAATAACAAATGATAACAGATAAAACATTTTTTCCTATTAAAAGTTTCTAGAACTTATATTTCCTCTTGCCGTTCTACTGTGTGTTCCATAAGCCTCTACATAGTCTAACATCGGAAATGATCTTGAAGGAAGCGGGGCACTTTAAAATGTAACTCTCAAGTATTTTTGAGATTTACTTAAAGGTGAGCTTGACAAGCTATTTGTTTTTTCATGTTGATGGAATATTCAGAGGAAAAGTGGAAAATATCAGAGATGGAATGCCTAGGGTGAGTAAGTGTCATTCATAAGAATGGATATACTTGCATTTATGGTGGTGATAGTATGCATATTTTTCACTAAGCCCTTAAGACGCCCCTTAATCTGAATTGTCAGTAGGCCACTGCTGCCTCAGAATGGTTTTGAAAAGCGCTTGAAGTCTTATTTTTAGTGTAAAGAGGAAATTGATTTATTTTAAACCTGAAACAAAATAGGCACACATTCTGTCTGATTGTACTGAGTTGGACATTCCAAGATACAAATAGTATACTGAACACCTGGTCATTGCCTTCTAGGTATGTTTACCACAGCTCGAAATGGATGGTGGCAGGTAATGCTGACTCCCCTGTGCCACCCCGGGTGTACATTCATCCAGACTCGCCTGCCTCGGGGGAGACTTGGATGAGACAAGTGATCAGCTTCGACAAGCTGAAGCTCACCAACAATGAACTGGATGACCAAGGCCATGTGAGTAGATGGCCTCTCTAATGCATCTGTAGATGGCACAGCCACATCTACACTGTGCCTGACTAAAGGAAATGGATGCTTCTAAGATCATAATGTTCATTGCCTGATTGATTAGTATGTACATAATCTGTGCAGAATCAAGTTTATATTTGCATAGACTGTGCCTGTTGCCAGAATTATCCTATGAGGCATTTAATAGGTTAAAACTAGATACTACATTTTTATTGGAATGAAAGTACTGGAAGCAGAGATGTTGTTAGGCAAAACATTTGTGTGAAATCTCATGAGGTGCTAATTATTATACTGTGAATATGAATACTTTGGAGTTGGGTTAATAAGGATAGTGATTTATTGTGTCCTGCCTGCATCCAGCTCTTTGTCAGCTGAGGCTCATTGCCTCTCAGTAATTGCCTAGGCTTATGCTGTTTGTGTGTTCCATCTGCAAGTTCCCAGTTGTTTTGTAATGACATCTAATGTGTCAAAATGTTACAACAATCATTCCTTTTATTCTTAAAACTGCTGAAACATGATACATAAGTCAAAGTTCAGCCATTCCAATAATGCAGTCATTTTTAACACCTTAGTAATTTTTATGCAGTATTGTTCCCAGGCAAGATTTCTACACTATTATTTTAATAAATAAGTAACTGGATACACGCTGATTTTTGTTCAAAGCCAGCATTTTTAAAATTAGGTTTCTGTTATTTAAGAGAGTTTTGATAGAGGCAGGATTAAAATGCCTTTCGAAGAATATATCATACATAAAAGAAATACCAACTTGTTTATTTCTCAAAGTAGTGATATAAAGATAGCATATTTATGAGAATATCTTTTAAGACAAAATGCAAGTTGTCATAAACTAATAATATAGTGATGACAGGATATGGTTTGGAAGTTGCTAAACAATATCTTAAGAAATTGACCTTAATGAGAACATTCCAGTGCAAATTTCACTGTAATACAAATGCAGTAGGTGGATTTTTAAGATGCAACTAGTAAGATCTCACACTGCCAGTGTTTTTGTTTCTTGATTGTTGCCTTTTATGATTTAAAATGGAAATAAAAAAGTAACATAGTAGATTTCTTTTCTGCACCCAACTTCATGTCCTGTATTTTAGTGCATTACTTCTTGGCTTTCCTTATTTTTATTCCTTATTTTTACAATTTAACACAGTCAAGTTGTAACAATTATTTTTCACAGGAATTCAGTGAAATAACACTGATTTCTTCTGTGTCGCTGAGGCAGCTGACTGTGAAATATGCTCAGCACCTTCATTGAAGGACTTTTTGTCAGAATAGAACATTTTAGACTTAATGTTTTTAGTGTTACTTGTTATCAAAACCTTAAGTACACTACCTTTATTCGTGAGTTCTACAGTTTAAAGGATATATGCTCTAAAGAGATAAGTGGGGATAAAAACTATATACCTTCATTTATAAGTTATAAACTTCTTAATAATTTAAATCAATATAATCATTTTACAGTTCTAATTCTTTCAGTTCAAATTACTGGTTTTCTATCTGATATCAAATGTACCAAATATTAGACATAGATCTAGTAATTTATCAACCTATATGATATTAACTTTATGATTTCAATAGACTTTGTTTAAAACAGCATTCTTCAGAAAATAGGGTGTGTATGTGTTTGTATGTGTGCATGTGTAGAGAGAGAGAGAGAAAGAAAGAGAGAAAAACAGAGACAGAGAGAACAATTTATTTTAAGGAACTTACCTAGGAAAATTTGGGTCCTGACAAGTCCGAAATCTGCACAGCCAGCTGGAGACCTAGGGAAGAAGTGATGTTGCAGCTTGAGTGTGAAGGTAGTTTTGTAATAGAATTCCCCCTTCCTCCAGGGATCTCAGTCTGTTTTCTTGTATGGCCTTCAACTGATTGGATGAAGCCTACCCACATTATGAAGGGTACTCCACCTTTCTCAAAGTCTGCTGATTTAAATGTTGATCTCATCTAAAAAGTACCTGGTGGCAACATCTAGACTGGTGTTTGACCAAATATCTGGGTACTGTGGCATAGCCAGTTTGACACATAAGATTAACTGTCACATAGCATTTGTTTAAAACACAAAATAAGAGATTACAAATGAAATTCAGTTACTTAAACCTAAATAATTATAGTATTTTACTATTAGGGAAATAAATAACATAGCGGGAAATAAATAACATAGCACAAAATAGGCAAAATATAGAGATGTATGTTGTCGAACTGCTGAAATTTTTCTTTTAAGGTTGTAGCAGAATGTACTAGTTGAATAAATAGAGGTACGTTAACATGTGGGGAGCAGGGAGAGAGATGTATCTGTACAATTTGGAAGCAATTGAATTGCCTTTGGTAATGGTAAAAATGTACGTACGTATTACTTGATACTAGAAGAGAACATAGGAGGGAAAGTGCTCTTTTCCATTATTCATTTAGAAAACATACTTCTGAAGATGTTATCCAATGTGCTAAAAGATGCAGAGCTGGGCACGGTGGCTTGGCCTGGGCATGGTCGCTCACGCCTGTAATCCCAGCGCTTTGGGAGGCCGAGGCAGGTGGATCACCTGAGATCAGGAGTTTGAGACCAGCCTGGCCAACATGATGAAACCCCGTCTCAACTGAAAATACAAAAATTAGCCAGGCGTGGTGGTGTTTGCCTGTACTTCCAGCTACTTGGGAGGCTGAGGCAGGAGAATCACTTGAACCCAGGAGGCGGAGGTTGTAGTGAGCTGAGATCATGCCACTGTACTGCAACCCAGATGACAGAGTGAGACTCTGCTTCAAAAAATAAAAGATAAGATAAAAGCCATGATCTCTGCTTTCTGTGAGTTTCTAGCCTGTGTGGGGAGAGAAGAAGCCATGCACACAGATTCTCATCCTGCCAGCTCAGAGAAGTACAGATGCCAGTGTCACCGTATTCCAGCCAGGAAAGATGGGAAAGGCTTTATGAAGAAAGAATCTGTTTATTTACTCAGCTTGATGACCCTAAACGAGGCTAGATTAAATATTAGGAATTTGTTTCTAATTCTATTGTTGATTGTGTTCAGGGTATAAGAAGACAGTAGTGTTGTTACAGTAGCATTTTCTAATTCACGTCCCTTTGCTGGTGCAGAGACCTCTTGGGAACTTACCCGTCTACCCTTACATAGTTGAGGTTCCTCCCATCTGCCCCTGCCCACCCTCAGCCCTCAATTCCAAAAGAAGTAACACTGATCTCTAATTAGTAAAGCTGTTGACTCAAATGAGAGGTGATTTTCTAGCTTGCTTTCTAAATTGCTTTTTTTTTTTTTTTTCTCTTCTCAGTTCCTAGTTTTACTCTGCTGAGTCTGTGCAAGTGTGTAGCATAGTGACTTGAGAACTCCTTAGAGACCTGGGACTTTATTCATTTAACACAAAATGATTGCAGGAATAAAATCTTTGCAGTGCTTTGACTGGACGTAGGAGTACATGAGACATGAGATGATGTGACATTGAGGTTTTCCCCAAAGTGACTTTTCAGTTGTTCAAATATCATGAATTATTTGGAGAGGTGTAGTGGTGAAATTCCAGAGTGGAAATGTTCCAGCACTTCACAGCTAATCTTTGAATGTTTTGAAGACCTTAATCTCTTCCTGATCCTTGGTGAATCCACAGGGAGCTTTATGCTGGCTTTTATACAAATGAAGACTGGTCCTTGAGCTACCCATATGCAGAAGGGTTAGTATGCTTGAGTAGGGTAATTCCTTCCCATCATGTATATGTTTCCCAATTCCTCTGGAATTTTCCATCTGAAGGAAAACATTTAGATGAGCATTTTTATTAAAAATTAGAAGACATTTAGCAGGTAGTGGTGTACCTTAAGCCTCAGAAGGATTTGTACCCACGGTGCTGTGGTGCTTTGGAAGGAAGCATGGCCAGACAGCCACAGTGGGGCCTGTGGGAGGACCTGTACTCCCAGCTGCTGAGGACTCAGTGATACTGATGCCTCCACTCTTTCTGTTTCTCCTTGAGAATCAGATGTGGAAGCAGCAAGTTATATGGGAGGTTGCTGAGGTCTCCCTGGTGGAAGGACCTTGCAATTGCTTAGAGGTATGACACATTTGTGTTTGTGGGCAAGTCACTTTCATTCTCTGAGGCTTGATTTTCTCATGGGTTATATTGGAATCAGAGAACTTCGGGTGAACCAAATGAGCTGATGAAGTCGAAAGGACGTATTTGTAAAGAGTCCATTATATACACCATCATGCGTAAAACAAAAAGAAGGCTACCTTGCTATGGAGTTTGTGATTCATTGTTATAGCCTTGATTCCTACCATTTAAAGGGAGTCAGTACGTGGTGTTTCCAAAAAATGTAGGGAGCAAGGTTTTTGTTATCTGTTTCTTGTTGGTCCTTTGATTGACTTACTACATCATGGGAATTTAGGTCATCTGGAAAATTTCCAGTCAGCAGGGAGTGTTTTCTTATTGAGCTATCCTGTAAGACTAGACACAGTTGCCTTTCTGTCAGATCTCAGGCTCTTTCGACTCATCAGATGAGAAATAAACAATATTATGCTTTTTTCTTTTTGACTCAAATCTAGGTGTCCTTAAAGTAGAAAAATGTGTGTTAGCCTGTACTGCGAATGCAGTCTGTATTTATGGACTTGTGTGACCGTAATACTAGCTAAACCCAAAAGTAAATAATCATTCTAAACAGATCAGAGAGCATTGAACATTACACATCACGTAGAATTATTTGTTTTGGAGATGGGCATCATATCATTGTGGTCTTCTTGTTTATACGACCAGTGGTTCTCCTGGTTCTATTTGCTCTATTAAATAAGCAAAATTTTATTGAGCATTCATGATTATAAGTTTGGTAGTTAATAATCAAATGGTTCATCCCCTGTGCCCCTGCCCACCCCAGAGCCCCCAATTCCAAAAGAAGTTAACACTGATTTGTATAGTTAGTAAAGCTGTAGACTCAAATGAGAGGTGATTTTCTAGCTTGCTGTCTAAATTGCTTTTGTTTCTCTCCTCAATTCCTACCTTTACTCTGCCAGATCTGTGCAAGTGTGTAGCATAGTGACTTGAGAACTCTATATAGACCTGAGACTTTTATTCATTTAGCACAAAATGATTGCAGGAATGAAATCCTTGCAGTGCTTTGACTGGACCCATGACCACATGAGACACTAAAAAGCACATAACGCTATCGTAAAAAGAAGAACTGAGGCTTGTTTCTCCATCCCTAAAACATTCCCGGGATACACAGAATTCTTGTAGATAATACTGAATACATATTATTTTTCTTGAGCAATCTTCAGATTACTATTGATAGTTGCTCCTTAACATGCAAACAAAGACATACATCAGCCATTTCTGTGTCCTACTCCAATATACCCCACTTGAAGTCTTTTTTGAAATATGGTAAGGATTTTTGAAAAGTAACCTTAAAATATATATAACTATATAGAGAAATCTGCTTGAGAGAACAGTCTTCATAAAACAAGAACCTGCTTTTCGTTGACTGGTAAAAAGAAACCCAAATGAATCTTTGTTTCTTTAATTATAACTCAGTCCAGTCTTCTGAAATTGGCTATGCATTTATTTTTGTTTGTTTAATGTAACTTTTCTCCAGCTTTTCTTCTGCTTAGAAATTTGTTTCTAAAAGATATGCTAATTCCCCCTGGGAGTTTATAAATGTCATTGTTTTGTCCCTTGTTGTTTGCTTACCAGTGGCATTTTGTTTCTTAGCTTGGAGAAGAGGAAGGGTTCTCCTTAAACTCCCCTACTCCCCAAAATATCAAGTGAATATCACTTTCTAATGAGATAAATTAATTAAGAAATAAAGAGAGAGGGGGAAAAGCAGAGTTAACATTAATGGTTGCTATGATATGATTGGTCATTTGCTGTTTTATATTTATATTAAAAGAGCATGTTAAAGAGTATGTTAACTGATGAGACACCAGGCAGGGCTTAATTAACTGCTTCTATAGGCTGAGACCCTTTTTTGTGTTTCCTTTGTTGGGCCTGGCCCTGTGATGATACCTGCCCAAAAAATATGAATTTATAATGAATGCACATGAACGTGGTGGTGGGAGGACAAGCATGGGCGTAGGGACCCAGCTTCCAGGTTCAGCCTTGAGGATTCAGAAGACTCTTGCTTGTGTAGACCTTAGTGTTCTATCTATAAATTGGAGTATTAATGTCAGTTTTTTCCGACTTAAATATATCTAATGTAATGTCACACAGAACCCTGCATATCAAACAGGGAAGGGAAGCACCTCTAATTGGAGGGTGGTAAACAGACCTCAGAATCCATCTTGCTTAGTCCTTTTTCCTAATATAGTTCTGAAAAAGAATATCTATTGGGTCCACATGTCTGCAAGATACCTTTCAACCCTGCTGAGATATTGTGCTTCCAAGAACATAAACTTAGATTTAGATTATGCTTTCTTTTTTTCTTTTTTTTTTTTTTTTTTTTTGAGATAGAATCTTGCTGTGTCACCAGGCTGGAGCGCAGTGGCGTGATCTCAGCTCACTGCAACCTCCGCCTCCCGGATTCAAGCTATCCTCCTGCCTCAGCTTCCCAAGTAGCTGGGGCTACAGGCACGTGCCACCACGCCCAGCTAATTTTTTGTATTTTTAGTAGAGACAGAGTTTCACGTGTTGGCCAGGATGGTCTCGATATCTTGACCTCGTGATCCACCCACCTTGGCCTCCCAAAGTGCTGGGATTACAGGCATGAGCCACCATGCTCGGCCGATTATACCTTTTTAAATGAGGATTAGTGAACATATTACTCAGGTAATATACAAAAGAAATGAGAATAAAAATATTCAGTATTCACTAAAAATCTGTAGAGTGTGCTGATCATTAGAACCATTAGAATTAAATGTTGCTTCTGTGTTTTTCAAACTTTCTACTTAACAGCAAGTTATACATTTTATTTTCTACTTTATTTTGTACTTTTATTTATTTAAAAAATTTCTGGTTGCAACCCTTCATGTTGATTTCATAAGTCACTAATGGAGCATTAAAATTCTTCCCTTTACATAGAGCAAACAGAAATTTCCAGAATTTCTGGAATTCTGGAAAGAGAATTTTCCTGAGATTGCAGATTTGCATGAGTCCTCAGGTGATGATGAGGTCTGTTTTCCCCTGTTGTCCTTTCCTCACACTCAGGCTTCCTCTCCTCGTGTGTCTGGTTGGCACGATCATGCGCTATCTAGGCATTTCTTTCACCAATAGAAGGAAAACTGCAGGGTAAAAAAAAAAAAAAAAATCTTAGCCACAGTGCTGGTTGCTGCCAGAAAGTAAAGAATCTTCTTGTGGCAGCAAACACACTTTCCAGATATAGGACAACTGTGTTTGGGCTGACCAGATATTCTGAAGGTGTCTTATTAAACTGCCCACATCCTAAACACAAGGCAGGCCAACCACTACATTTCCCTAAGACTTTTCTGTAAACATTTGTTCTATAAATTCATAATGGCTCAGAAATTGAGTTCAAATCTTATAGCTCAGGAAAGATACAGGTTTCTTAAGGAAACTCCTTAATGAATACCTGAATATGGAATCCCAGCAGCAATCAGAAAATCCCACTGGATGAAGCTGTTTCTTCACCCTACCCCATCAGCCTTGAAAGCATAGAACATATAAAGAAGAAGAAAAAATTCACTCACAATTCCATCATCTAGAGGCAATCACTGTTTATATCTTTCTATGGGTCATTTTTACTCTATTTTTATGTAGTTTTAACAAGCTCATAAACAATTCAGGTCATTTTTAAATTTAAGATTTTAAACGTATTATTTCACTATATGGTAAAAAAAAAATGCTGTATTTTATTGTGTAGATTTCATTCACCTAACTTCCTCATGTTGGATATGTAAGTGGTTTATAGTTTTTCTACTGTTATAAATAATGTGATGCCCGTCTTTGTACATGAAAAGCTTTTCTGAATTTGTAATATTTCCTTAGGATAAATTCTCAGATGTGGAATCGTTGGGTAGAAGGTAGTTGAACCATATTATCAGATTTCCCCAGCAGCATCTGAGAGGGCCAGCTTTTCTGTTCTCTGCAGTCTGAGTAATGGAAACCTCATTGTGATAGAGGCACAGACACTGGGCGCTCCCAGCAAACCAGAGACTTTGTGAGCCACACAAAAAACAGATGCTGGAGTGTCCTTAAAATTCCCTTTGCCCTTGAATAGACATATGTAGTCACGAATTGGGGAAACATTTCCTCTGAAAAAAACCTTGTCTGTGAATACTTATTTTTTAGGTGATGGGTGTGGTGCAATTTAAATGATGATTTCAGTCTCATTTGTAGTTTTATTGGTTTGGACTCTGTGTTCCATTGGGCTCATTATAAATAAAATGCTTATTAATTTATTCCTGTGCTTTTAGCAACAGACAATTTGATGTTAAGTTCACATGGTTGTACACAGGGTTTCACTAAAATAGTGCTTTTTATTTTGTATTTTTATGTACATTTTACAAATAACTTCTTAGCCTTCCTTCTCCAGTTCTGATTATTTCTTATTAAATTGACACCTCTGCATCCTTGGAAATGATTTCCGATCGGAATTGGTTGTACACATTAAATATTTAGTCATGGTGTTGAGATTGGGCAGAGGCTTCTGATAAATTTGGCTTTTCCTTCTTTGATTTAGATTATCCTTCATTCTATGCACAAATACCAACCGCGAGTGCACGTCATCCGTAAAGACTGTGGAGATGATCTTTCTCCCATCAAGCCTGTTCCATCCGGGGAGGGAGTAAAGGCATTCTCCTTTCCAGAAACTGTCTTCACAACTGTCACCGCCTATCAGAATCAGCAGGTATTGTTCTCAGAATTGGTATCTCTGTAGACTTTTCATTTCAGGTGAAGAGAGAAATTTAGCTATTCTTCTCACTCTAAATGTTATGAATTATCATAAAGCATTTGCCATATATGACATTCAGAGTGTATATATATGAATAACAGTTGTTTATCCGTGATTTTCCAAGTAAGCCTGCTCTAATGTTGACTTCTTTAGACAAACCATGTCTTGTAACCGACAGCGTAGGTTTACTTTCCATTTTGAGCTATCGAATTATGATATCATAATTAAAATTAGAATGTATTTTTATTGCCTAAAAAATAGACATGTAGAATATTAAAAATGAATTGTATCATTGAGCATGGGACTTGATGGCTCACATTATTTTTAGACTATATTCTAAAAATATTTCAGAAACATTTATCCTGTATAGTCATTTTGGTACATATACCAAAGGGCTATTTCTTTCAAGATATGCTTTCATTGTGATAGAGGATGATGAACTTGCTTATACTCTGAGAGATCAGCAGTGGTAGAATACTCATTTCATAAAGTTAGAAATAGTTTGAGAAGTGAAATATTTCCTTTCTGTGTGGGTAAACGTATATATTTCTCTAAGGCTATGTTTATATGTGTCAGTTCGGTAGAGAATTGAATCAGAGGCAATATGTAATCCATGCTGGAATTCCAGCTGGTTTTCATAAGAAATATCCACGTAATATAAGCCGATGTGGCCTGTGGTAGATTTTTTTTTTTTAATTTCAGTGGTCAGCAGAATTGTTTTAGGTCTCCATTTCTCTTTACGTTTATATACATTTCAATTACAAATTTAAGGCTTTTTAATCTCTCTGATGTGGTTTCTGTTGTTATAAAGCTTCTTAGAAGATTTGGATCCTATCCCATGTGTTCTTTGGGCTGAGAGGCTCAATAGCTCTTATCCGTATGGAGACATCAGTCTCACAACCGAAGCTGTCCTGTCCTCTCACACTCATGTTGCCACTCTTTTATAAGCTTTTAGGAAGGAAGATGAAATGTAATTTTTTAAAGATCCATAGATAATATATTTATTATCTATGCTAATAGATATAATTTATTATCTATGCTAATAGATATAATATAGGACCATGCTAATAATATAATTTTTTTATTATGTGTGCTAATAGATATAATATAGGACCATGCTAATAATAATAGGAGCATGCTAATCTTCTCTGTATTGTTTCAATTTTAGTATATGTGCTTCTGAAGGAAACATATTTAATATAGCATATTTAATGTATTATATATAACATATATAATATGTTTAATATAGTATATAATTATAATGTATTTATAATTTTAATATATTTAATATAATAAATATATAGGGTATATATACATATATACATAATATATAAAATATATTTATAATGTATATAATTATAAATAAATGTATTTATAATTTTAATATATTATATTATAATTTTAATATATTATATTAAATATATTAAAATTATAAATATCAATATAGCTATATAAATTGTATAATATACTGTATAATAATATATTATATAATATACTAAATATTATATAATATATAATTATACTTAATATATTATAATTATATTTAGTATATTATATGAGATATAATTATATATTTAATATATTAAAATATATTAGGGACAGAAAACGATTTTTTGGGAGAAAAAGTAATGCATGAGAAAATAGCAGAGGCATTTAGTATTCTTTTAACAATCTCAATTCATCGTCTCCTTTTCTGTCTCTCTTCCTCTCTTTTTGTCTCTCTCTCACACACAAATTAACTGTGCTCTTTGCATATTTTCTTCCACCCCTGTGGTACAGTAAGTGCAATGCAGTCAGCTTTTGGCACATGTTGTGACTAACAGAAATTAGTGAACAGTGAGAAGTTGATTAAGATGATGGACAGATTAGAGGGGAAATTGATAATGATAACATGCAATCACATTTACTTTTTAGTTTCCTGGCTACTATTTTTAAGAACTTCACGGAACATTGTAAGCAGGTTAGTGGTTAATAGCATGAGCTCTGCAGTCTGTGGTCCTGGCTTACTTAAGCTTCAGTTTAAAATAAAACACGAAGCTGAGATAATAGCTATACATAAGTTGCTCTAGTAATTAAATGAGTAGTATGCATAAAACTTAGCACAGTGTACATTTTATGCACTCAATACATATATTAGTAATAAAAATGATGATAGTAGCAATTGGGTTATGTCTCTGTTTTAACAAAGCACCATTATATAAATCTGTGCTTTTTAAAAAACAGTATTTTAAATGAACATTTACATTGCTTAATGTTTTTAAACATTATTAAAATAAACAGAAAATTGAACTATATTGATCTGTAAAGAAGAATTCCTTCAATGACAGAGTGGCAGACATGATGACTTCATTAGCAAACCCTTTCATTATATCATTTATAATGTCATTTTATCCACATACTAAGATAACATCATGTGGAACACATATGTCTTAAGTGTTGCGTGGCTGACTGGAGGGCACGCACAAGCAATGTAGGGGGACTGCAGATGACTTTTATGTAACAGTTTTTGTCCTTAGCCAAGATGGTGCACTTATAAGTATGTTCATTAACTTTGTAGAGTTCATTAAGCCCAGGAATTTAGAAGCCAAAACATGATGTGTCTCTTAGAAAATAGGCTGTAAATTCCTCTGGGCAAAGTAGAGCTCTGGTAATAAGCAGATGGGATGGTGTTTATTAGTGTCAAGTTCAGGATGGCATAACTAACAAAACTATTAATGGAGATGATTAAACCATTTGTAAAAAATTTCCCCCTAAATCTTGGTGTCTTAGTGGGCAAAAAGTTGGTTGTGGGTCAATAAATTAGAATTCTTATTAAAACTAAAATATCATATATAGGAACCATTTCACTACCTATACATATTTCGTAGTATGTTGTGTACCTCAATATAACACAATACAATTTATTTTGAAAGAAAGTGAAAGTGAAAACGTCATTTATTTTTACTCCATTTAGTATGAGGTTTGATGTCATTAGAACCTTCAAGTAGTGGTTACCTCTGGTTAGACATTCACTGTAGTGCTCTGACCAGGTTAGGACTCCACAGATAAAAGAATAAAACTTTCAGATAAACGCCACAAAGAATATTAAAGGAGAGACAAAGAAGAGTACAGAGACAGAAAATTAAAGAAATGTGTATATTATTACCTAATTTTAAAGAAGAGAAAGCTGTGTAGGAGCTTAACAACATTTAAATGGCTGTTAAATAGAAGTTGGATACGAATTATTCCTCATTACCTTTATTGAGAGAGAAACAGGATTAAACCACATCTCAGAGTTAAAGGGAAGAACTTCAGTTCAGAGGGAATTGTCAATTATAGGGCAGGTTACCAACAGATGATTCAGAATGTCCTTTTCCAGGAATATTAAAAAACAAAACTAACTTATATCTATTAATGCAGATTGAAAAGGAGTGAAGTATCTTTTTTAGAGCAGATGAATGTTGTAGATGATTTCTGAAATTTTCCTTAGCTTTACTGCTAGGATATTAAAATACTTGGGGAATAAAAGAGGCGTATACAATAGAGTACTCTAACAGTTAATTTTTGACTCATTGTAGTTTTGCAACCAAGTAAAAATCTTGCTTGACATTTATATAAGGTTTGATAATTTTTTTCCTACTCTGCAGATTACTCGCCTGAAGATAGATAGGAATCCATTTGCTAAAGGCTTCCGAGACTCTGGACGCAACAGGTGGGTCTTAGTGAAGACCATTCTGGTTATGATAAATATACTTGATATTTTATTATGAATTTTCTATTACAAAGTAAATGGCTAAATTTACTAATACGATATTGAAATCACTTCTGCTGAGGACCATTGTGCCTCAGAGATCACTTATTTTTGTAGTGTGATGGTGTGATATACCCTAAGGTGAATGTTCATGTGCGCTGCTGAGCTGAAAATGGAAGCTCTCAGGATGTACACTGCATGCTGTTTCTGCAGGGGCCTTGAAGAAACCTGCCCTTACAGGCACAGAGGCTTCAGTATCCTAATTAAATATCCTCTCTGCCTCTACTATTGGTGTAGAATTTCTTTGGTGATGATGCAACTATCTATTGATATTGTCTGTGGAGTATGATAGGGTCTTTCGTGAAGTCATATTTCCAGCTGGAATATGAAACTACTCTCCATTGCCAAGAGAGCTGATGTTCTTTAGTTTCCAAATTTGTCTTGGCTCTGCTGACAGCCACACACTTATTTTTTCTGTTTCATGTTTTGTGGTGTTTGTACTAAGTGGTAGAGCCACAATAATGAATTCCACTCTTACTTTTATCAAAAAGCAGATCACCTAGTCTGTGTGCCAAAGCGTTTTTGAATTTATTGATATGACTCTACTCCAATATAGTTCAGTACAACATTTTCTAAAGTAGCTGTTACTAAGTAGTAATAGAGAGTAATAGTAGACTACAGTTCTGCAAATGCCTTTTCAGAGTAAGGCTTCTATTTAAATGTTTTTAAAAGCAGCTTGTTTTTAAAAAGAAGTATTTGAACAATCTTTATGACTTTCTCCTGAAATTATTCTAATACTCCTTGAAAATCCCCAATTATTTTAGAGAGAGTTTCATTTGAAATTTTAGAGGGAAAACAATCCAGATTCTTAGTTCTTTCAGTTGATTAATTGGACAAGATGGGTGCCAGAGACCTTTTCTCAGAATACACTCAAATGCTTGCAGAGATGTGATGTCATTTTTATATGCAGTGGCATCATTGAAACACCATGCAACATGAGGACTGAAATGCAGCTAAAATGCACTGAGAGTAGAGTAGCCTTCAACTGAGTGCTGGTAGATCAGGAAGACTAATAGCAGGGCTTCCCTCTGAAATTTTTCACTCTGTAGGAAAGTTTGCAGATATTCCTAACACATGAAAGTCGTCTGCTGTATTGAAATTATTTTGTTTTTCAAATGTGTGTTTCAATGTAGAGAAAAAAATTGCTTGTCTTTTGTTTTGTTACATTAGCTCCTGGTTAACCTTGTTTTTCAGAGGTGTTTCTGAAAATTAAAATGCAAATTGAACCGTCATTTAATAACTGGAGATGGCCACTTAGTGAGGTGACTGAAGAGAACCTTTGGGATGACTCCTATTCTACCCTGGCAAATGCTTTGATAGAATTATTTTGTGATTTTTGTTATAGCAGAATAGTATTTGTCCATTTAAGGGTCTTGTATTACTTTCAGTTTTTTTTCTTAACCAGAAAAGGAATTTATTAAAACGCTGAAATTCCAGGAGAGAAATATTCAGGCTTGAAGAATATACAACTAGCAACTACTATATCCAAGCTATCAATTGCTCTAGCAAAGACTTCTCCACTACTGACTTAGGGGTCATATGCTTGTATATAGTCAGTTCATTTTTGAAGGGATAAATTTAAAATATTTTTAAAATATTTTATATTTTGAACAGATAATAGTGTACAAACCTCTACAAGAAGTGAGATGATAGATGCATATGACAAGTTTTCAGGAAGAATTATAGATAATGAAAATACATTTGGATACTTAAATTTGGTCAGTGAAAAAGACAGT
Source organism: Nomascus leucogenys (assembly GCF_006542625.1). Taxonomy (NCBI): domain Eukaryota; kingdom Metazoa; phylum Chordata; class Mammalia; order Primates; family Hylobatidae; genus Nomascus; species Nomascus leucogenys. Next base: position 1,647,285 of record NC_044398.1, read on the forward strand.
GGTGTTGTTGAATATAAAATACTAGGTCTGTTGTTTGATATGGTGAGTTCAAAATGCTAGCTTTGATATGGATATTTCTATCCCTTTGGCTATTTCAGGAGTATGTAAGCCTGACATCCATGGTGCTTGTTACTATTTCTTCCCTGACTCTAAAACTTTAAAAATTTTGGAGGAACATACAGAAGACAGTAAATTATGTTTTAATGCTTTTAAGATTTTGTTAAAATTTAAAATTTTTATTTTGTTCTAAGTGTTTAAACAATATTATAGTACATGAAAAGCACATTGAGCCTATATATGGCTTTCTTGCTAGTAAAATAAAGTTTCAACTATTTTCCCTGCTGAAACTCTCTTGCTCATTATAGACAAGCTATTTACGAATACTTCTCACTTTGGAATGCTAAATATCTATAAATCATTATTCCTTTATTTAAAAATCTGATTGTAACATTTTCCATTGACAAATGCAAAAGACACATTTGGAGAAGAGATAATTCAGTCACCTGAATTACATAAGTGAACATTTCTAACTTGTGTATTAGTTTCCTTTAAAAAAAAAAAAAGACCAAGTTATATGTAAGATTTGGTGGAGGGCACAGTTGTTTGGAGAGCATGGGCATGAAGGGGCATGATTTTTTAAATAGTAGAGAAGTAAGGCTATGAGAAAAAGTTTAACATATTTCTTTATTACCCCTGGTTCTATTGTGCTGTTGTTAGTGTTTTTTAAAACAAATTCTATTTTTATTTCCCCGACCCTGTATATGAAATATACAAACTGACCAGGACAAGAAATAAACATAGACTTGTGATTGTTTAAACTTTATAAAACAATTTGCCTTAATTAAAAATTATCCTTTTCTGGCTATTTATGGCTCCACAGCCTATTTTACAGGAATCAGTAGCTTTGGCCCTTAAAAGCTCTCCTGCAAGACATTTGCTATGTGAGAGAGAATTTATGTGCTGAGAATAGTTTCATTCTTCAGTTAGGCCTTAGGTTTGACCCTATAAAATTTTTTTACTCAGGAAGGTACAAAAATTTCTTCTCTTTAAATACTTCAGGAAAAACATAACCATTTTACTAAATAAACTTGGCCATTTGATAGCATAAATTAGGGCAGTGATAAAATGTGGAAATTGTTCAAAGGCATCTTGTATAAATTATCGCCTTGGCTGCACTCCTGCAGGAGGTGCCTTTTATCTTTTCTTTAACTAGCCAGGAAAGGTCTCCATTACTGGAGAAAATGAAGGCTTTTTAAAAAATGTCCAGATTCAGCTAATAAATATTTTATAACTGTTTCCTGCAAAATATCTAAAATCCTTTCTGGAACTTGTAGTGTGAAACAGCAGCCTCAGGAAAAATATTGATTGCTCCAAATCAGATCACTTGTAGATACGTCGCCTTCAGAGCATCTCTTTAAAGCTTAAGGTTATAGATTTGTGATGATCAATAACTTCTCCCTAAGACTTTAGTTTATGGATTTGTATTTGAATCATAATAAAGTTTACACTGCTAAAGCAAATAATGCAGTAAGATACATCTCTGTAGTCAGTTTCTAAGTCCAGTGGTTGCTTGTTAATTATCTTAGTAAACTTCCCTCAAGCTGCTCTATAATCACTTTAGTATTTTTAATATTTAAAACTACAATTACTCAAACTCAACTATGTGGTAATAAGAAGCTGTTTTATGTTAAGCTGTGTCTTAACATTCTTTTGCATTTAAAATCATTGTATTTCTAGAAAGTCATAAAATTTAGTATTGGTATAAACTGAATAGAGGGTGATCAGCTAAACAGGACCCAGAGTTCATTAGTCCAGTGTTAAACACACCCACAGGCAACATGGGGTTTGGAACTGACTGCGTCTGCCAAACTGCCCAGAAATCAATACGCTAGTACAGAAAATACTATCCAGTGGCATGAAGTTGGATTTGGCTTGTAGTTTGGCCACAGATATGATGACTGGTTTGGAAAAAAAAAATCACTTAGAATGAAACAATGTTAGGATTAATAAGGGTTTCAGACCTTTTGTAATCTCATCCTCTCTTTGTGAGAAACTGAAGTCCAGGGAGATTAGCAAATTTACTTAAGGTCAGACAATGCGTTTTAGTGAGTCGCAGTGCCAGTGCAGTCTTTCTGACCCCAATCTAGTATCCTTACCACTAAATAATTCTCTCTGTGGCACACTGATTACATCAGAAGCCAGATTCTGTTCTCTCTCAGGGTAGGCCAGGTGGAGCAGCTGCAGTTCCCCTCTGTGCTCCACTTGTTTCTTTGGCAATGCTGCACTATCCCCTCTGGGGCTGCAGCCATCTCTTTGAAGTGCTCTCAGAGCTGCATCCCCAGAGCCTGTGACTTAAGAGATGATTCAGGCTCATGTGCAGCCTCATGAGGTGTGTTTGTGCATTCAAGCCTGTACATGTATACACATCAGCCTTCCACACATGCATAGCTACATCATTCTTTCACTAAGATGGGGTAGGCATATTCCTCGAGAGTGAGTACAGAAATCAATTAACAGAGACTATACCCTGAACACTCTAAGGAAGTAAATTCTGTGCGTGAAGCCTTGGAACAGATGGACAAGTAGTGTAAGATAGTTTTATCGGCACAAATCACTTACCTCTGGTGTTTAGAGAGCTTTCACCATATTGTGTATGTGGTATGACTCTCTGGGGTGGATTCCTCTAGTCTTAGTTTGCAGGTTGTGACTTCGGGTGCAGGGACTCCAGAGGTGGTAGCACCTTGAGTCAAACTATTAAAGGAGATGTCTATTATTGGACATACCAGGAAGCAAGTATTTTCTACAGTGGAGCTGCAGATTTCATAAAAAGTGTAGTGTTATCTAGATCAACAAATTACTTCGGGCTGAGGTGGTTGAAGGAAGAGTGATGAGGTCTCAGGTGTGGCTGCCTTGAGAATGATCTAGTTGAGTGAATGGCCTCATTCCCAGAACCCAGAGGACTTAGTCACTTGGTATACAGAGTGGAAGTCTCTGAATCATTCATGGTAGGAGATGGTTGATATATGTATTTAGAGTAGTTGCCCTTGTTTTAAAATATACGTATGTCATGTAAATAGTCTATATGAAACTTATCCTGTCTCTTTAAGTATCCATTCATTAAGTGTATTTCAGGGTTTTAAAATAATTTGTGATTTAATAGTAACTCCATATACTAGATAGCCCTGTGAGGTCACCTTCCTGCTCTCCTCCCACACACTGCAGGGAGAGGCCAGTGCCGTTTCTTCGTGGCCCTCCTGTTGCTGATGGGAGCCCAGCCTGGCTACACTGGGTGTGGTAGAGATTGTGCTCCTGAGAGAGAAGTCAGTCTTCTTTGGACGAGTGCTTCCCTGAGCTGGCTGCTGAGGCACCAAATGATGGGCAGTAATGCCTCTTAGAAAAGAGCTGGTTTTCTAGGAATGTGCTTTTGTGGCAATGCCTTCCTCACTTAGAGGGAGAAGTAACAGGACAAGGAGAGAGGATGTGTTCCAGATCACAGCAGAGCCTTGGACTCAATAGCAGCCAGGATGGACTCTCTTCATCTCAGCTCCTTAGCCCAAGGGAACAGCTTTTCACCCCTCAGGTCAGCTGAGTTTTCTTGAGAACATTAACAGGCATCTTGAGTGGATGATTTCAGTTCTCCCCTGCTGCTGGTACAGAATGTTGTTAGCCCATTGCTGAAGCATTTCTTCTTGCCAGTGGCAAGCTCCTAACTGGACAGTGTGGGGGTACTGTCAATACCAGTGTTGTTTTGAGATGCTTGCTGCTGGTGAAAGCTCCAAATGCTCCTAACTAGACTTCTTTTGTCCACGCCTATCCTGACTCCTTCCATTTAGAATGGGTTTGGAAGCCTTGGTGGAATCATATGCATTCTGGCGACCATCACTACGGACTCTGACCTTTGAAGATATCCCTGGAATTCCCAAGCAAGGTAACTCACAAAGTCTCCTGGGTCATATATACAGCCCGTTCCTGCCTAGAAACTCAGGCACTAAAAGTGTACAAGTCATTATTAATACTTAAAACAATGACCTCATCACCAACATTGTCCTACGGATTCCATCTGTCTTCTGCATGGTATGGGGATGGATCAGGAAAAAATGGCTCTCATGGTCACCGATTAAATCTTAGACGTCTTAGGCTGTTCATATGTTTCATGACCTTTACCTCATCCTGAAATCTCATATTAAAATTAGAGGTGCTCTGATGCCAAGTCCTCTTCACAAGAAATAGTTGATGGTGCCCCCAGTTCACCCTTTCTTCACATCTTGTTTGTTTTCTTTCTTCAGCAGAATTGCCTCTGGGCAGGGTTCTCCTGTTGGGTTAATAATGAGAAGGTCAGGCACATTCAGGCAGACCTTCCCGGGCTCATCTCTGAATATTTCTGAGCAGCCCAGAGCTGATTTCTCCTCAGAGGGAACTGCATGGAAAGCGATGTTGCTTCCTCTCTGGTCTGCTCCATAGGTAACACTCTCAGGTCACTCCTACATTCAGGCTTTTTACCACCATCCTGCCCAGATTCCAGTGAGAATTTACTATGCTGGGTTTCAGATAATTATCACTGGTTGGATTGGGCTTTTGGATTATTTTGAGACACTGTATAAAACACCATCAGTAGAGCAGTGAAGGTTTTACAACCTGTCCAGCTCTTTGGAATTCTGCTCTCCCCTTAAGTTCTGTCAAGTTTGCAAACATCAATCTGCCAGCAGATCCAGAGGGGGCACCATCGCTGCCGTTGGTTGGACACAGGGTTAACTACCCTCTCTAAGTTTCACAGGACTGTTGATTTGTTGGACCTCTGCTCTTGTATTAGCATGTGATTCAACAACTTGTTTTCTAATTGGAAATGAGATTTTTCAACCAGATAATTCGTTGAAAGCTGAGACCATCTCCTTTTCATCTCTGTAGCATTCCCCCAACCCTTGCCTTGTAACAAGCTGTGTCTACCTCATATTTACAAAATTGAAAGGAAAGGATGACTGTGGAGTCATTCTTTACATTTCAACTTCTTTTGTAGGCAATACAAGTTCCTCCACTTTGCTCCAAGGTACTGGGAATGGCGTTCCTGCCACTCACCCTCACCTTTTGTCTGGCTCCTCTTGCTCCTCTCCTGCCTTCCATCTGGGGCCCAACACCAGCCAGCTGTGTAGTCTGGCCCCTGCTGACTATTCTGCCTGTGCCCGCTCAGGCCTCACCCTCAACCGATACAGCACATCTTTGGCAGAGACCTACAACAGGCTCACCAACCAGGCTGGTGAGACCTTCGCCCCGCCCAGGACTCCCTCCTATGTGGGCGTGAGCAGCAGCACCTCCGTGAACATGTCCATGGGTGGCACTGACGGGGACACCTTCAGCTGCCCACAGACCAGCTTATCCATGCAGATTTCGGGAATGTCCCCCCAGCTCCAGTATATCATGCCATCACCCTCCAGCAACGCCTTTGCCACTAACCAGACCCATCAGGGTTCCTATAATACTTTTAGATTACACAGCCCCTGTGCACTATATGGATATAACTTCTCCACATCCCCCAAACTGGCTGCCAGTCCTGAGAAAATTGTTTCTTCCCAAGGAAGTTTCTTGGGGTCCTCACCGAGTGGGACCATGACGGATCGGCAGATGTTGCCCCCTGTGGAAGGAGTGCACCTGCTTAGCAGTGGGGGTCAGCAGAGTTTCTTTGACTCTAGGACCCTAGGAAGCTTAACTCTGTCATCATCTCAAGTATCTGCACATATGGTCTGATGAAACCTTTAAGTTAAATGACATTTGGATCTGTCTAATGTATTTTCTTTTTCTTTTTTAAAAGCTATGTGGAAAGAAATTCTCTGTGGTTTATAAAATGTACATATAATAGAAAATGAAGGCTCACTGGGTTTTTTGACTTTTATCATGGTGAGATTGTAATTATCTATGGTATATATGTATGCTCTATATACATAGCACATGGAGTATCACAGCCCCTATTGTTCCCCTGCTTCATCCAGTTGCACAGAGTATTGGCATGCGTGTAGTATGTTTAAGCAAAGTTCTCAGACTCTTTTAAAAACATGATGGTAAACTTAAAACTTGGCAATGATTCTATCCAGATGAACACTTATAACTTAATTTATCAGAAAAATGCTCTAAACGGTTTCATACTTGACGTGTTGATAACCAGCAGTAACCAGCATGTAGAGTCTTGTGATTTCTGTTATTCTTGGACACAGTGTGAGAATCTAAAATACAAAAGCCAGTTAAAGTCTTAGTTCTGAGGTATTTGTAATCATGAAGGATCAGCTTTTTCATTCCTGCTTATTATTTAGCACAGATACCATATGACCTTGGGTCTATAAAAAAATCATAACCCATAATAATTGTTATTTTCTTAAGGAAGGTAAAGGAGAGGCTTGTGATTATTTTTTTACACTTTCCATTGGGCACATATGAGGTTCTCACTCATCTGTAGAGAACAAATTTCCAGTATTTTCGATTTTTTGCTTATTTTAGTTATCAAATAGACCGTTAAAGAATGTTCTAGAAACATTTTTAAATTCCAGTTTTCACCAGGAGAGGAGTACGTGATATGAGTGGAATGGCAAAAGGAAAATAAATCCACCTCAAATTCATTGATTCCAATGAGAAATGTCTATCTTTTAAATCAAGAGTAATACTATTGTTAACTATGCCTTATGTTTTTGTATAGTTTGTTTTTAAATTTAGAATATTTTTTCCATCTTGCTCTGAGCTTCCTGACCCATAGTATATAAGTAAAAAAAATGCATTTATGCTACTTATTTATATCTTATAATTCCTACACATTGAACCCTTTCCCCCTTCTTAACCATGTCCGTCTGCCTGAGTCTTTCCCAAAACAGATAGTTCCTAGGTCTGTATGGTGTTAAATAACACGGTGAGGAATTTCAGTGGGTTATCTCCAGCAATCTGTCTTTTGGGAGCTATAGTGCAAAGGCCAAAGCCCATTACTATAAAGGCCCTCTTGGATGACTAAGAAGGAAGATACTAATTATGATAAAGGAACTATAAAACTTTTAACCGCAACAGAATTTTTAACGTCAGAACTGGAGAAATTAAAATCAGTATTAAATTTTTTAATTCCTAAAATAATATATGCATGATTGAAGAGTTAAAAACAAGTAACTCTGAGAGCACAGTATGAGATAAATAAAAAAGGCTAAGAATACATGATGAGGCACGTTCCCCTTCTGAGGAGAAAGTAAAATAACATGTCTGTGCATTGACCCATTCATTACGTTTCATGTATCTTAAGCAAAAGAGCATGATTTCCTCTCATTGCTAAAAAGAGCTGCTTTAACTCATCCCCGGATTTGGTGGGGAAAGGGTACAACTCCTGATTTGCTGTTTCACTTTGAAACAACACAATTTGTTAGATACTTAGGGAGATATACTGTTGAATTTGCACAGGATGTGACTGTTTATACATATTAACAAATTTCCTTTTGGATTCCTTAGTTCACCAAATTAGTATTAAATTTTTAAATTTAAAACTAGCATGAAGGGACATGAAGTATTTACAGTAGGTGGATCTAGGTAAGATGTTTGGGTATGGCATTAATAGCTTGACAAAGATTTGGGGAAAGGTGTTAAGAATGAGTCCATCTCAGCCATAGTGCTTGGTGTATAATTCAAGAACAGAGAGTTTTCCATCTTGAAAAAACATGTAAAGTAATGCTCTATACCCATATATATTAATAAGAGCATTTTCCTTCTTGCTGTTGATAATTTCAGATGATACCACAATATGAGTATAATTTTTTATTAATCTTTTTTTCTGGTAAAATTTTAGCAATATTTTATAAATGCTTTTTTTAGGTTTTACTGTAAATATTAATCACCATGTCACTTCAGAGACTAGCCTTTTATTGCTGAATTAAATGACATGCATACATTGATAATTATATATCTGTATTTTATTAAAAAGTACTTAAAATTATATTAAAGTGTGTTATTAAACCCTTTTATGATTTTGGAAGGTAATCATTTTAATGTCTAAAAATATTGTTCCAAGAATAAGCACACACATGCATACCCCAAACACAAATTCTGTACGTCTCAAATACATGGCAGAAAGAAATGGGCCTGCTGTTCATGTTTCGTGTGTTAAATATAATTTCTTGGTGTGTTGACCATGTCATTGAAGGTGAAGGCCCTGGCAAATGTTGAACACATGAAAATTTGAATGTGAGAGGAAAGGGATGGGGTGGCATGTTTTGTTTTGGGTCCAGGGGAGAAAGGCAAGGTTACAAGAATGAGTGGCTTGCACCACTGACTAGTGATGACAGATTACTTCTATGCCCCTTGACTAGTAAACATTCCAAGGGACATCGTGATGGGGTGAGGTTGCTGCTATCAAGACCAGTCACATTTGAAAATTAACACTTGCTTCCTTACAAGCTGCCTTCCAGAGGTCAACAGCTTTTCACAAGTGAGGCACCCAGTTGCTGACCCTTGATTTCTGGAATGTAGGGGGTCAGGAATCCTTGGTGGCCCCCAGAGAAGGTTGGGGCACAGGGTAACCTATATGAGGAAGGATCATACTTACTCTTTACATCAATTAGCAAAATTTTGAGGAAAAAGAACCTCACTTTTAAAATGTAAATAGCTCTTCATCACCCCTCCAGACTTAATCCTACCAGTAACTCACACCTTAGTGTGAAATTAATAAACAGCAGCTTTGGAGATAGCTGGAGGTTTGACTTAGAGGAAAAAAAAGGAGTAATTTTTGTAGCAGGACAATTCTGGGAAGATTTGTATGGGAAGGAGAAGGTGCAAGAAGAGAGATCCCTAACTGAACTCTGCAGTGTCCCGTGAAATCCGGGTACAGAGCATTAAAAATAATCATTTCATAAACTTCTTTCAGGAACCTTGGTAGAGGTGGCGGATGCTGTCTTATGCTCTCTCTAATTAGAGAGGTTTGTAAAGAATCCTTTGTTGCCAAGTGTAACACAGTGTTATTTCCTCCTGAGAAATCTATTGGCTCATCTACATGAAGGTTTTTCTAAGCTTTCCCTTAAGAACTAATTGTATTAAATTATTACCATGCTGTGTTTTAATCTCACTGTTTGTCCTTTCTAAAAAGAAATGCTCAGATAAGTTGAGAGTAAGGTTAAATATGTGAGCAGTTAAGTACGCATACATGATTACAGCATTCTAGGGGCTCAAACCTTAAAAATTATCATTGCTAGAAACTGACAAATATATTCAAGTATACAAACATTCAACAGATACATAAACTTAGTATCCCTCTACATGCTGATAGATTTTCAAATAATGTGCTTTCTTTTCATTGAACTTTGGTATGATGAGAATAACATTGCCTTGGGAATTAGAGAACTCAGTTTCAGACTATGGATTTCTCAATCATGATTTTGGGTAAAAAAATTAGCTGCTTTATGTCTCAGTTTTGGTATGTGTGAAAGGAATGGCTGGGATGATAATTGTTACTATTCCTTTTAGTTTCCAATTCATATGATCCTATTATATAAATATTTAGCTTAATATTGGGAAACTAGTTTTATAAAACTATTATATCTTTTGGAATATATTCCGTTTATTTTGGGATATATATATACTGTATCTGTGGCTTTACAAAGAATATAACACTATCAGTATTATTTCCAATTTGTTGAATTATGTGAAATTTATCCTTTAAATGGAACTGTGCTTTAGTTTTATAGGATAAATTTTAGTGTTTTAATATCAGAAGGAAGCTATGCTTAGTAACGTATTTGCTATTTTATAGTGAATAGTAAAAGACATTAATAAAATTTCCTTTTTGTGATGCTCTTAATTGCATGGCATTAAATTATTTTGTTTTGAAATAAGTATGGCAGTCTATTATAATATATGGAGATCATTCCAAGTCCATTCAAAATACATTTAAATCCTCGAGAAAACACTTGAACTTGTCTTTTTGAATAATTTTATCCCTACTGAGACTCAGATACAATAATATGGGGCAGTTTATTACTCTGCAAGTCACTGAGTTTATACAAGGCTGAATCAAAACACACATCCTATGTCCATATTTTTAAATCATATTAATTGCATCACTAGAATTACTTAATAAAAAGACCAAGAGATTTTTTTTTTTTTTTTTTTTTTTTTTGAAACGGAGTCTCGCTCTGTCGCCCAGGCTGGAGTGCAGTGGCGTGATCTCGGCTCACTGCAAGCTCCGCCTCCTGGGTTCACGCCATTCTCCTGCCTCAGCCTCTCCAAGTAGCTGGGACTACAGGCGCCCGCCACCACGCCTGGCTAATTTTTTGTATTTTTAGTAGAGACGGGGTTTCACCATGGTCTCGATCTCCTGACCTCGTGATCCGCCTGCCTCGGCCTCCCAAAGTGCTGGGATTACAAGCGTGAGCCACCGCGCCCGGCCTCCGAGATTTTTCTAAATAACACCTATATTGAGATACAATTAGCATGCCATATAATTCATCTATTTAAATTGAACAGTTCAGTGGTTTTAAATATGTTCACAGAGTTGTGTAACTATCACCAGAATCAATTTTAGAACATTTTTATCACTGTAAAAAAACTCCATGCCCATTATTAGTCACCTTCCTTTTCCTTCCCTTCCTTCCTTATCACCAACTCCTAGACAACCACTGATCTGCTTTCTGTCTTTATAGATTTGCCTGTTCTGGACATCTATGTCGAGGGAACTATACAATATGTGGTCTTTGGCACTGACTTCTTTCACTTAGCACAATGTTTTCAAGGTTCATTCATGTTGTGGCATGTATTAATATTTCATTCCTTTTTAATGCTGGATAATATTTTGTTGTGTCAATTTACCACAATTTGTTTATCTCTTCGTTAGTTAATGGACACTTGGGTTGTTTCCACTTTTTAGCTGTTATGAATAATGCTGCTATAAAAATTTATGTACAAGTTATTGTGTAGACATACATACACTTTGATTTCTCTTGGCTGTATAGCAGTGGAACTGGAAGGTTCTGAGGTCATCTTTTGAGGAACCACCAGACTGTTTTCCAAAGCACTTGCACCATTTCGCATGCTTACCAGCAATGTGTGAGGGTTCTAGTTTCCCCACATCCAACTGACGGTTGTTATTATCAGTCTGTTTTATTACAGCCAGCCTAGGGGGTGTAATGTCTCATTGTTGTTTTTATTTGCATTTCCCTGATGACTCATGACGTTGAACATATTTTTCTGTGCTTTATTGGCCATTTGTGTATCTTCTTTGGAGAAATATCTATATAGATCCTTTGACCGTTCTTTAACGGGTTGTCTTTTTATTATTGAGGTGTAATAATTCTTTATATATTCTAGATATAAGCTTCTTATCAGATATATGATTTGCAAATATTTTCTCCCATTCTTTGGGCTGTCTTTTCGTTGTATTGATGATGTCTTTTGCAGCACGGAAGCTTTTCATTTTGAAGAGGTCCAATTTATCTATTTTTTTTAAATTTTGTTGTTTATGTCTTTGGTGTGAGGACCAAAGCATTTTGATGAGCTCTTTCAATCAGCCTTTTGACATTCCTAGTAGTAGTAGTAGTAGTAATACAAATGTATTTTGAAGGTGCTTTTCAGGTGTATAAATTTAATAGTACTTGATAAATTACCCCCTTCCCAACACACCTGAATAGTTTTGGAGAAATAAATGATTCCTTCAGTATCTTAAAGGAAGACAGAAGGATTCCAAAGCATCAGAAACACTTTATTACCATAAGAAATGGTAGGCAATTTCAATATTTATTAAATTAATAAATATTAAGTATTGACTGTCTCCTTGGCATCATTTTAGTCATTTGGGATACAATAGTGAAGAACACTGTTGGTATAACCAAACATCTTGTAAAAGCTGATTTGCTGGCCAAAAAATATATGTATATATATATATATTTATACTGCAATATATCACAGTTGGCAGAAAAAAAAAATTAGTGCCTTTTGGCTTTTCTATGAGTTGGTGCCCTCACCCTTATTACTATGTTACATATCCCAGATGGTCACTGCAAAATGCTTGCTTCTGTGCCAGGGTACAACAGGGATGCATTATCCCCTTAACTCTGAGTTTGTTTTGTGGTTTTCTTTGGAAACCCGAACATCGTTTAAAATTCATTTTTTTGAATTTGGCTGTGTTTACAGCAATGTAATAAGATATTTCTCTATTAATAGCAGGAAGGGAAAACTGTGCTTGTTTAGGGCTTGGGAAAACTCCTGCACATTTTTCTTAAAGGTATTTGGTGAAATGGATTGCAGAGATTTGCAGATTCCTTTTTCTTAATTTGCCTAAATGAATTTCAAGGGAAAATTTGTTGAACCATATGTTTTTCAAACCAAATTGAAGCTCTCACTCAGCAATAATAAAGAGAATCTTAAAAAGCACTTCTATCTCCAAGCACAGTGGCTCATGCCTGTAATCTCATCACTTTGGGAGGCCGAGGTGGGTGGATCACCTGAGGTCAGGAGTTCGAGGCTAGCCTGGCCAACATGGTGAAACCCCATCTCTACTAAAAATACAAAAATTAGCCGGGCATCGTGGTGCAAGCCTGTAATCCCAGCTACTCAGGAGGCTGAGGCAGGAGAATCGCTTCAACCCAGGAGGCGGAGGTTGCAGTGAGCTGAGATCGTGCTATTGCACTCCAGCCTGGGCTACAAGAGCGAAACTCCGTCTCAAAAAAAAAAAAAAAAAAAAAAATGGCACTTCTATCAAGTAATGTACAAAGCCCTAGTAGTCCATTGCCTTGGGGAAGTTTGGCCAAGAATTAATGAACATTATGATGGACCCTTTGTAGCTTTTGTTCATTTTGTCTAAGTTTGTTAACCTTGGTGTATGGGGAAGAAAGGAACTAGAAATTGTGTATGTTTAAATATTTGCTGTCTACTCAGTTTTACCTTCAGGATACCAAGAAGACAGACAGACAAAAACATAAAAATATAGAACTGGAAGGTCCTTAGAGATCAAGTAGGAGATAGTTGTGTGGAGACCCATGTGACCTTCAGAGGTCACCATTGTGATCCATCTACAAGCTTCAGCAACTTCAGTCCCCTTGGCAGGCTTCATAAAGCATTTTCAAGCTTCCTTGTCTTTCTTCATATTTTTTTTTCTTAGTCCTGGATGTCCTTTCTCACCTACCTTCTTATTTTCAAGAACTTACTCAAGGACTTTTGTCCTCAGTGAAGACTTTCCCAATTTCTATTTCTCTCATCTACCTTTCCCCAGGAGAAATCAGCTTTCCGTCTAAAATATTGTCACAGCACACTGTGCCCTCTTGAAGAACGTACCTAAACATCGCCTTTTCATTTAGATCAACCAGCACAGCTATAATGGGAGTCCTCTGGGACAGGAGCTATATCTCATTTACGTATTTGCCGCAGGACCTAGCAACGATAAAATGATTAATAAAAGAGGGAGTACATAAATAAATACGTGATTAAGTGAGTAAAGCAATGAATTTTGTAGGCTTTGGAATAAAACCTCAAATTGGGAGGTCTGGAGGTTTTGCTTGGTCAGCTGCCCATTTGCCATATCAGAAGAGACAAAGAGGACTATAGATTCCTCACAAAAAGGCAGGAAAGGAAATGCTTCTTTTCTTTTTTTCTAAAATTTATTTTTTTCCCCCTGCTTGAGCAGAGTCTTATGAGCAGAGGGTTGGGGCTGACATCTAAATAAGATACTCCTCCTAAAATTGTAGGTATTTTATCATCAATATCTTCCAAAGCCATTAGGATGTTCTATGAATCTAACAGAGAACTACTCCTAAGGGAAGAAGGTAGTTCTCTGTATGCAACGTGGACATCATTCCATCGGGGAGAACGTCAGCTGTAGTTTCAGGAATTGACAATTTCTGTTGCAGGTACCCCCTAGAGTCTAGTTTAGGAATAACATCAGGAAAGTGAGGCTTTTTATGTCCTAGGGCATCCAGCTTGCCACAGATGTGTCGTTGATAGCAGTGAGATAGTTTATGTGGCAGAGAAGCCCAAGCTTCACAAGAGATGGGCATATTATATCCTGGTAAGTATGGGCCCAGGGTCTCTGAAGGGATTGATGTGTTAGGTTACTAACATGGTTACTTCTGTGTTACCTCTGCAAGTGAGTTGATATTGCAATAAATATTATTTCATCTAGAAAAAAGTGCTTGTTTTCTTATATAGAATAATAAGAGTATCTAGAGCACTCTCTAATACCCCGTAGATCAGAGGTGCTCTGTCAGACAAAACATTTTTTTCTCTCTAGGGAGGGATCCAAGACATTTTGGAGAAAACCTCTCTTCTGAGAAAAAGCCACATTGGTGGTTGTGGACCCAGAAACTGGTGCTGTTGGGGATAGGTCCTTTAGATGACTGAGGCATTCCATATTGGGGCATGCATGCTCATTCTCGCTGTCTGCCTCATTCCCTTTTCTCTGGAGCGCATGGGACTACTTTGGGTTAGTATTTGCTCAGGTTCTTATGGTAAGAGCACCTAAGAGAATGGGGATAAAATAGGCATAGACTGAGAAGAGGAGATACAGAATAGGCAGGAGGCCTTCCAGAGTTCCCTACCCCAGCCTTTACTATAGCTCTGTTTTGTGGGTACCAGATTTCTGCCCAGATTAATAAAACTGTATTTGGTTTCTACATTTTTTCCCTATTCTTCACGTGTGTGATGCATCTGTCAGAATTTCAGGGGGAGGGATATGAGTGACACCTTAAGTTCCTAACACATGTTTACTTGTTTATTCGAAGTTCCATCATTTGTTTATCCCTGCATTTAGCATTTGTTGAGTACTTGCTAAGTGCCATATTCTGTTGCTGGAGATGTGGTGATGAGCAAGGAAAGTTGTTCTTTCAGAAAATTTCAGACTCATCAGAAGGTCACATGTGCAAACACATAATCATAATACAATGTGATAAATGTACAAAGGTATTAGTTCCTTTTCTGTTCCTTATACAGAATACCTGAAACTGGGTAATTTATAAAGAAAATAAATTTATTTCTTACAGTTATGGAGGCTGAGAAGTCCAAGGTCAAGGGGCCACATTTAATAAGAGCCTCCTTGCTGGTGAGAGCTCTCTGAAGATTT